>NC_080670.1:129354334-129599577 GCF_030247195.1 Topomyia yanbarensis | reverse complement strand
TAGACAAGACAAAGACAAGACAAAGACAAGACAAAGACAAGACAAAGACAAGACAAAGACAAGACAAAGACAAGACAAAGACAAGACAAAGACAAGACAAAGACAAGACAAAGACAAGACAAAGACAAGACAAAGACAAGACAAAGACAAGACAAAGACAAGACAAAGACAAGACAAAGACAAGACAAAGACAAGACAAAGACAAGACAAAGACAAGACAAAGACAAGACAAAGACAAGACAAAGACAAGACAAAGACAAGACAAAGACAAGACAAAGACAAGACAAAGACAAGACAAGACAAAGACAAGACAAAGACAAGACAAAGACAAGACAAAGACAAGACAAAGACAAGACAAAGACAAGACAAAGACAAGACAAAGACAAGACAAAGACAAGACAAAGACAAGACAAAGACAAGACAAAGACAAGACAAAGACAAGACAAAGACAAGACAAAGACAAGACAAAGACAAGACAAAGACAAGACAAAGACAAGACAAAGACAAGACAAAGACAAGACAAAGACAAGACAAAGACAAGACAAAGACAAGACAAAGACAAGACAAAGACAAGACAAAGACAAGACAAAGACAAGACAAAGACAAGACAAAGACAAGACAAAGACAAGACAAAGACAAGACAAAGACAAGACAAAGACAAGACAAAGACAAGACAAAGACAAGACAAAGACAAGACAAAGACAAGACAAAGACAAGACAAAGACAAGACAAAGACAAGACAAAGACAAGACAAAGACAAGACAAAGACAAGACAAAGACAAGACAAAGACAAGACAAAGACAAGACAAAGACAAGACAAAGACAAGACAAAGACAAGACAAAGACAAGACAAAGACAAGACAAAGACAAGACAAAGACAAGACAAAGACAAGACAAAGACAAGACAAAGACAAGACAAAGACAAGACAAAGACAAGACAAAGACAAGACAAAGACAAGACAAAGACAAGACAAAGACAAGACAAAGACAAGACAAAGACAAGACAAAGACAAGACAAAGACAAGACAAAGACAAGACAAAGACAAGACAAAGACAAGACAAAGACAAGACAAAGACAAGACAAAGACAAGACAAAGACAAGACAAAGACAAGACAAAGACAAGACAAAGACAAGACAAAGACAAGACAAAGACAAGACAAAGACAAGACAAAGACAAGACAAAGACAAGACAAAGACAAGACAAAGACAAAGACAAGACAAAGACAAGACAAAGACAAGACAAAGACAAGACAAAGACAAGACAAAGACAAGACAAAGACAAGACAAAGACAAGACAAAGACAAGACAAAGACAAGACAAAGACAAGACAAAGACAAGACAAAGACAAGACAAAGACAAGACAAAGACAAGACAAAGACAAGACAAAGACAAGACAAAGACAAGACAAAGACAAGACAAAGACAAGACAAAGACAAGACAAAGACAAGACAAAGACAAGACAAAGACAAGACAAAGACAAGACAAAGACAAGACAAAGACAAGACAAAGACAAGACAAAGACAAGACAAAGACAAGACAAAGACAAGACAAAGACAAGACAAAGACAAGACAAAGACAAGACAAAGACAAGACAAAGACAAGACAAAGACAAGACAAAGACAAGACAAAGACAAGACAAAGACAAGACAAAGACAAGACAAAGACAAGACAAAGACAAGACAAAGACAAGACAAAGACAAGACAAAGACAAGACAAAGACAAGACAAAGACAAGACAAAGACAAGACAAGACAGACAAGACAAGACAAAGACAAGACAAAGACAAGACAAAGACAAGACAAAGACAAGACAAAGACAAGACAAAGACAAGACAAAGACAAGACAAAGACAAGACAAAGACAAGACAAAGACAAGACAAAGACAAGACAAGACAAAGACAAGACAAAGACAAGACAAAGACAAGACAAAGACAAGACAAAGACAAGACAAAGACAAGACAAAGACAAGACAAAGACAAGACAAAGACAAGACAAAGACAAGACAAAGACAAGACAAAGACAAGACAAAGACAAGACAAAGACAAGACAAAGACAAGACAAAGACAAGACAAAGACAAGACAAAGACAAGACAAAGACAAGACAAAGACAAGACAAAGACAAGACAAAGACAAGACAAAGACAAGACAAAGACAAGACAAAGACAAGACAAAGAAAAGACAAGACAAAGACAAGACAAAGACAAGACAAAGACAAGACAAAGGCAAGACAAAGACAAGACAAAGACAAGACAAAGACAAGACAAAGACAAGACAAAGACAAGACAAAGACAAGACAAAGACAAGACAAAGACAAGACAAAGACAAGACAAAGACAAGACAAAGACAAGACAAAGACAAGACAAAGACAAGACAAAGACAAGACAAAGACAAGACAAAGACAAGACAAAGACAAGACAAAGACAAGACAAAGACAAGACAAAGACAAGACAAAGACAAGACAAAGACAAGACAAAGACAAGACAAAGACAAGACAAAGACAAGACAAAGACAAGACAAAGACAAGACAAAGACAAGACAAAGACAAGACAAAGACAAGACAAAGACAAGACAAAGACAAGACAAAGACAAGACAAAGACAAGACAAAGACAAGACAAAGACAAGACAAAGACAAGACAAAGACAAGACAAAGACAAGACAAAGACAAGACAAAGACAAGACAAAGACAAGACAAAGACAAGACAAAGACAAGACAAAGACAAGACAAAGACAAGACAAAGACAAGACAAAGACAAGACAAAGACAAGACAAAGACAAGACAAAGACAAGACAAAGACAAGACAAAGACAAGACAAAGACAAGACAAAGACAAGACAAAGACAAGACAAAGACAAGACAAAGACAAGACAAAGACAAGACAAAGACAAGACAAAGACAAGACAAAGACAAGACAAAGACAAGACAAAGACAAGACAAAGACAAGACAAAGACAAGACAAAGACAAGACAAAGACAAGACAAAGACAAGACAAAGACAAGACAAAGACAAGACAAAGACAAGACAAAGACAAGACAAAGACAAGACAAGACAAAGACAAGACAAAGACAGACAAAGACAAGACAAAGACAAGACAAAGACAAGACAAAGACAAGACAAAGACAAGACAAAGACAAGACAAAGACAAGACAAAGACAAGACAAAGACAAGACAAAGACAAGACAAAGACAAGACAAAGACAAGACAAAGACAAGACAAAGACAAGACAAAGACAAGACAAAGACAAGACAAAGACAAGACAAAGACAAGACAAAGACAAGACAAAGACAAGACAAAGACAAGACAAAGACAAGACAAAGACAAGACAAAGACAAGACAAAGACAAGACAAAGACAAGACAAAGACAAGACAAAGACAAGACAAAGACAAGACAAAGACAAGACAAAGACAAGACAAAGACAAGACAAAGACAAGACAAAGACAAGACAAAGACAAGACAAAGACAAGACAAAGACAAAGACAAGACAAAGACAAGACAAAGACAAGACAAAGACAAGACAAAGACAAGACAAAGACAAGACAAAGACAAGACAAAGACAAGACAAAGACAAGACAAAGACAAGACAAAGACAAGACAAAGACAAGACAAAGACAAGACAAAGACAAGACAAAGACAAGACAAAGACAAGACAAAGACAAGACAAAGACAAGACAAAGACAAGACAAAGACAAGACAAAGACAAGACAAAGACAAGACAAAGACAAGACAAAGACAAGACAAAGACAAGACAAAGACAAGACAAAGACAAGACAAAGACAAGACAAAGACAAGACAAAGACAAGACAAAGACAAGACAAAGACAAGACAAAGACAAGACAAAGACAAGACAAAGACAAGACAAAGACAAGACAAAGACAAGACAAAGACAAGACAAAGACAAGACAAAGACAAGACAAAGACAAGACAAAGACAAGACAAAGACAAGACAAAGACAAGACAAAGACAAGACAAAGACAAGACAAAGACAAGACAAAGACAAGACAAAGACAAGACAAAGACAAGACAAAGACAAGACAAAGACAAGACAAAGACAAGACAAAGACAAGACAAAGACAAGACAAAGACAAGACAAAGACAAGACAAAGACAAGACAAAGACAAGACAAAGACAAGACAAAGACAAGACAAAGACAAGACAAAGACAAGACAAAGACAAGACAAAGACAAGACAAAGACAAGACAAAGACAAGACAAAGACAAGACAAAGACAAGACAAAGACAAGACAAAGACAAGACAAAGACAAGACAAAGACAAGACAAAGACAAGACAAAGACAAGACAAAGACAAGACAAAGACAAGACAAAGACAAGACAAAGACAAGACAAAGACAAGACAAAGACAAGACAAAGACAAGACAAAGACAAGACAAAGACAAGACAAAGACAAGACAAAGACAAGACAAAGACAAGACAAAGACAAGACAAAGACAAGACAAAGACAAGACAAAGACAAGACAAAGACAAGACAAAGACAAGACAAAGACAAGACAAAGACAAGACAAAGACAAGACAAAGACAAGACAAAGACAAGACAAAGACAAGACAAAGACAAGACAAAGACAAGACAAAGACAAGACAAAGACAAGACAAAGACAAGACAAAGACAAGACAAAGACAAGACAAAGACAAGACAAAGACAAGACAAAGACAAGACAAAGACAAGACAAAGACAAGACAAAGACAAGACAAGACAAGACAAGACAAAGACAAGACAAAGACAAGACAAAGACAAGACAAAGACAAGACAAAGACAAGACAAAGACAAGACAAAGACAAGACAAAGACAAGACAAAGACAAGACAAAGACAAGACAAAGACAAGACAAAGACAAGACAAAGACAAGACAAAGACAAGACAAAGACAAGACAAAGACAAGACAAAGACAAGACAAAGACAAGACAAAGACAAGACAAAGACAAGACAAAGACAAGACAAAGACAAGACAAAGACAAGACAAAGACAAGACAAAGACAAGACAAAGACAAGACAAAGACAAGACAAAGACAAGACAAAGACAAGACAAAGACAAGACAAAGACAAGACAAAGACAAGACAAAGACAAGACAAAGACAAGACAAAGACAAGACAAAGACAAGACAAAGACAAGACAAAGACAAGACAAAGACAAGACAAAGACAAGACAAAGACAAGACAAAGACAAGACAAAGACAAGACAAAGACAAGACAAAGACAAGACAAAGACAAGACAAAGACAAGACAAAGACAAGACAAAGACAAGACAAAGACAAGACAAAGACAAGACAAAGACAAGACAAAGACAAGACAAAGACAAGACAAAGTAAAGACAAGACAAAGACAAGACAAAGACAAGACAAAGACAAGACAAAGACAAGACAAAGACAAGACAAAGACAAGACAAAGACAAGACAAAGACAAGACAAAGACAAGACAAAGACAAGACAAAGACAAGACAAAGACAAGACAAAGACAAGACAAAGACAAGACAAAGACAAGACAAAGACAAGACAAAGACAAGACAAAGACAAGACAAAGACAAGACAAAGACAAGACAAAGACAAGACAAAGACAAGACAAAGACAAGACAAAGACAAGACAAAGACAAGATAAAGACAAGACAAAGACAAGACAAAGACAAGACAAAGACAAGACAAAGACAAGACAAGACAAAGACAAGACAAAGACAAGACAAAGACAAGACAAAGACAAGACAAAGACAAGACAAAGACAAGACAAAGACAAGACAAAGACAAGACAAAGACAAGACAAAGACAAGACAAAGACAAGACAAAGACAAGACAAAGACAAGACAAAGACAAGACAAAGACAAGACAAAGACAAGACAAAGACAAGACAAAGACAAGACAAAGACAAGACAAAGACAAGACAAAGACAAGACAAAGACAAGACAAAGACAAGACAAAGACAAGACAAAGACAAGACAAAGACAAGACAAAGACAAGACAAAGACAAGACAAAGACAAGACAAAGACAAGACAAAGACAAGACAAAGACAAGACAAAGACAAGACAAAGACAAGACAAAGACAAGACAAAGACAAGACAAAGACAAGACAAAGACAAGACAAAGACAAGACAAAGACAAGACAAAGACAAGACAAAGACAAGACAAAGACAAGACAAAGACAAGACAAAGACAAGACAAAGACAAGACAAAGACAAGACAAAGACAAGACAAAGACAAGACAAAGACAAGACAAAGACAAGACAAAGACAAGACAAAGACAAGACAAAGACAAGACAAAGACAAGACAAAGACAAGACAAAGACAAGACAAAGACAAGACAAAGACAAGACAAAGACAAGACAAAGACAAGACAAAGACAAGACAAAGACAAGACAAAGACAAGACAAAGACAAGACAAAGACAAGACAAAGACAAGACAAAGACAAGACAAAGACAAGACAAAGACAAGACAAAGACAAGACAAAGACAAGACAAAGACAAGACAAAGACAAGACAAAGACAAGACAAAGACAAGACAAAGACAAGACAAAGACAAGACAAAGACAAGACAAAGACAAGACAAAGACAAGACAAAGACAAGACAAAGACAAGACAAAGACAAGACAAAGACAAGACAAAGACAAGACAAAGACAAGACAAAGACAAGACAAAGACAAGACAAAGACAAGACAAAGACAAGACAAAGACAAGACAAAGACAAGACAAAGACAAGACAAAGACAAGACAAAGACAAGACAAAGACAAGACAAAGACAAGACAAAGACAAGACAAAGACAAGACAAAGACAAGACAAAGACAAGACAAAGACAAGACAAAGACAAGACAAAGACAAGACAAAGACAAGACAAAGACAAGACAAAGACAAGACAAAGACAAGACAAAGACAAGACAAAGACAAGACAAAGACAAGACAAAGACAAGACAAAGACAAGACAAAGACAAGACAAAGACAAGACAAAGACAAGACAAAGACAAGACAAAGACAAGACAAAGACAAGACAAAGACAAGACAAAGACAAGACAAAGACAAGACAAAGACAAGACAAAGACAAGACAAAGACAAGACAAAGACAAGACAAAGACAAGACAAAGACAAGACAAAGACAAGACAAAGACAAGACAAAGACAAGACAAAGACAAGACAAAGACAAGACAAAGACAAGACAAAGACAAGACAAAGACAAGACAAAGACAAGACAAAGACAAGACAAAGACAAGACAAAGACAAGACAAAGACAAGACAAAGACAAGACAAAGACAAGACAAAGACAAGACAAAGACAAGACAAAGACAAGACAAAGACAAGACAAAGACAAGACAAAGACAAGACAAAGACAAGACAAAGACAAGACAAAGACAAGACAAAGACAAGACAAAGACAAGACAAAGACAAGACAAAGACAAGACAAAGACAAGACAAAGACAAGACAAAGACAAGACAAAGACAAGACAAAGACAAGACAAAGACAAGACAAAGACAAGACAAAGACAAGACAAAGACAAGACAAAGACAAGACAAAGACAAGACAAAGACAAGACAAAGACAAGACAAAGACAAGACAAAGACAAGACAAAGACAAGACAAAGACAAGACAAAGACAAGACAAAGACAAGACAAAGACAAGACAAAGACAAGACAAAGACAAGACAAAGACAAGACAAAGACAAGACAAAGACAAGACAAAGACAAGACAAAGACAAGACAAAGACAAGACAAAGACAAGACAAAGACAAGACAAAGACAAGACAAAGACAAGACAAAGACAAGACAAAGACAAGACAAAGACAAGACAAAGACAAGACAAAGACAAGACAAAGACAAGACAAAGACAAGACAAAGACAAGACAAAGACAAGACAAAGACAAGACAAAGACAAGACAAAGACAAGACAAAGACAAGACAAAGACAAGACAAAGACAAGACAAAGACAAGACAAAGACAAGACAAAGACAAGACAAAGACAAGACAAAGACAAGACAAAGACAAGACAAAGACAAGACAAAGACAAGACAAAGACAAGACAAAGACAAGACAAAGACAAGACAAAGACAAGACAAAGACAAGACAAAGACAAGACAAAGACAAGACAAAGACAAGACAAAGACAAGACAAAGACAAGACAAAGACAAGACAAAGACAAGACAAAGACAAGACAAAGACAAGACAAAGACAAGACAAAGACAAGACAAAGACAAGACAAAGACAAGACAAAGACAAGACAAAGACAAGACAAAGACAAGACAAAGACAAGACAAAGACAAGACAAAGACAAGACAAAGACAAGACAAAGACAAGACAAAGACAAGACAAAGACAAGACAAAGACAAGACAAAGACAAGACAAAGACAAGACAAAGACAAGACAAAGACAAGACAAAGACAAGACAAAGACAAGACAAAGACAAGACAAAGACAAGACAAAGACAAGACAAAGACAAGACAAAGACAAGACAAAGACAAGACAAAGACAAGACAAAGACAAGACAAAGACAAGACAAAGACAAGACAAAGACAAGACAAAGACAAGACAAAGACAAGACAAAGACAAGACAAAGACAAGACAAAGACAAGACAAAGACAAGACAAAGACAAGACAAAGACAAGACAAAGACAAGACAAAGACAAGACAAAGACAAGACAAAGACAAGACAAAGACAAGACAAAGACAAGACAAAGACAAGACAAAGACAAGACAAAGACAAGACAAAGACAAGACAAAGACAAGACAAAGACAAGACAAAGACAAGACAAAGACAAGACAAAGACAAGACAAAGACAAGACAAAGACAAGACAAAGACAAGACAAAGACAAGACAAAGACAAGACAAAGACAAGACAAAGACAAGACAAAGACAAGACAAAGACAAGACAAAGACAAGACAAAGACAAGACAAAGACAAGACAAAGACAAGACAAAGACAAGACAAAGACAAGACAAAGACAAGACAAAGACAAGACAAAGACAAGACAAAGACAAGACAAAGACAAGACAAAGACAAGACAAAGACAAGACAAAGACAAGACAAAGACAAGACAAAGACAAGACAAAGACAAGACAAAGACAAGACAAAGACAAGACAAAGACAAGACAAAGACAAGACAAAGACAAGACAAAGACAAGACAAAGACAAGACAAAGACAAGACAAAGACAAGACAAAGACAAGACAAAGACAAGACAAAGACAAGACAAAGACAAGATAAAGACAAGACAAAGACAAGACAAAGACAAGACAAAGACAAGACAAAGACAAGACAAAGACAAGACAAAGACAAGACAAAGACAAGACAAAGACAAGACAAAGACAAGACAAAGACAAGACAAAGACAAGACAAAGACAAGACAAAGACAAGACAAAGACAAGACAAAGACAAGACAAAGACAAGACAAAGACAAGACAAAGACAAGACAAAGACAAGACAAAGACAAGACAAAGACAAGACAAAGACAAGACAAAGACAAGACAAAGACAAGACAAAGACAAGACAAAGACAAGACAAAGACAAGACAAAGACAAGACAAAGACAAGACAAAGACAAGACAAAGACAAGACAAAGACAAGACAAAGACAAGACAAAGACAAGACAAAGACAAGACAAAGACAAGACAAAGACAAGACAAAGACAAGACAAAGACAAGACAAAGACAAGACAAAGACAAGACAAAGACAAGACAAAGACAAGACAAAGACAAGACAAAGGCAAGATGCTACAAAACTAGTGCAGCCCGAGATATTTAGGATGGAGCGCTTGAAATTAGAAATATCTTCCAATCCGTTCGGTTTTGAATAAAACGCTAATAGGAGAAAATATTATGGATTTCGCGATTTTTATTTCTCTCGAAAGAAAATTCGAATTCAAAGATTGATATGCGCCATTAGCCTCTGCTCAAGCTGCTGGTCAACCCATCTTGTAGCAGTTTGAAGTCAAACTTGTTGAATTTGGTCAGATCCTTGTCGTATAGCTTGCAGACTCGCGTTTTAGCCGTAATGTTTTATTTTACAGTCCAGTTGTAGTTTAGAAACCCAATTTTCGAAGAAATCTTCCGGCGTATATTTCGAATTATACTGCGACTAGCTTCGTTTGGTGGTTACATTCACGCTGAAATGTCCCACATTTGCTTTGAAAGCCGTCCTGAATTTGATTCCGGAAATTTTCATATCCTCTGTGATTCTTACACGCAACTTTTTCGGGTCTCATTACTTTGGTGCAGCATTATGTCTCCCCTCTTTGCCATTCTGATATAGAGAAAGGCTTTCCAATCACTTCAAATCGACTTTCCAGTCTAGTCTCGGAGGCCCGAGTACCGTATACCATATAACCTACGAGAAAGATCGTCGAGATCAGAAAATGTCAGAGTTTGTTACTCTCGAGTGCGCAACTTTAAACGACTTGGTACTGTCGGATTCATACTGTTCTTTCCCCATTACACCAACTGACTAAATCTACAGCTTCTGTAGATATTACTTAGGGAAGGATTGTGTTCTTGTACCTGCTCTTTTCTTAACTCGCGGGCTCTTGCATTTGTTGAGCCATTGAGGTTCCACATCGACTTAGAGCCAGTGGGCTCATTGTTTTGTCGCAATCAACGTGATAGTTCCTGGCAAAGAAGCTAGACACCGAATTCCCATTTGTCCAACGATTGCTCGTTTTTATTTCCCCTCATCCGTTGCTTTTGCTAGCACGCTGCTTGACCCGTGTAACTTCGGACTGTCGCTAATACATTGTGTATGTTTGTGTGAGTATGAGGAGGAAGACATGGTTGAGCCGATATGGAAAAACTTTGTTTCAAACGAACGGTATAGCGCTGCCACAAGCTGCTGTTAATTTTTTTACTGCACGGACTTCCGCTTTCGGAGATACAGGTTGAAGAGTGCGATCCCACAGTAAATTTTCATATAAATAGGTACTGTAATGATTATTAAAATGGGTTCAACATTCTTTGTATTTGCGGGTCTAGATCGCTAATGACCAATGCCAAGTTCTTAAGTTTATGTAACACCTATATTTCCGCAAACGGTTTATTTGTTTATTTGTTTATTTGTTTCTTCACATTTCCTTTTGATCATGTCCATGTCCATGCTTTCGTTTCTCTTAGTCTCAAATTTGCCGAAAATAGCCAACAAAATCATAAAATCATCCATTATGTTAGAGCTTCGGTTGACACAGCAATGGAAAGGTCAATTATGCTCTGTTTACCGACTTATTTTAGTCTTTCCAGCCTTTTGGTTTTCAGCTAGAGGTTAACTTGGGACTCCTATTTCTGCTGCCTTCCACGACGTGAGAGCAGGACTCCAGCGACACGGCATCCAGGCTGATTTAGTCCAGAGAGAGATAATAGACTGTTATCTACCTCTTAATGGACCACAACCGAGAAAGTTTGTACTACCTGAATGGTATACGACACTAGATCGTTTGGGATGTGAAGTTTCCCAACTAACTTTTTAAATGTTTTTAGACAAAAAACTAACAACAAGTAATTTCAACATTTCTTTCGAAAGTTCAATTTAATAGAATGCTTGTTTGTGTTTTAAAAACCTCAAAAAACATGTACGTAATTGTAAATGCCCTAGTCTGGCGGTTCAATGGCTAAAGCCTCAGATGACCTTAGAAGTCACTCGGCGTATGCTCGAGCCCCAGCCAGAAGGAACTCTTAGTGATAAGTAGGGTCGCAATACTAACCCTGTAATCGCACTGTAAAATAATGTTAGTACCAAGGTTTTGTTTTTGATAGATAATTATTGAAACTCAACGATAAAGTTGTAATGGACTGTTCATGACACACAACTTGTTCTATGTAGTATGAAAATATTTAGATCAAAATACTATTCTACCGTATAACTAATCTTACTAATTTCAAAGATCTTTCTTGGTCGGTGTCCATACTTACTGGTCGGTGTCCAACTGGACATACTGGCTCATAGTACCAGTGCATTACTTGCGGTATAAATCAGTTTCGTTAACATTTTGTCTATATAATATGATAATAAGATGGTAATAATATATACCCTGATCAGGAGGTAAGAAATAGGAAAATCACTGGTTCCAATAGCTAGTCTGTTCTGTCGAGTCTCGACCTAGATAGACGCTTTGTGTTAGTAGAAGTAGTTCTTCAGCTCTAAACGTTGGGATTTCACTTAGATATCCGTTGAAATAACTGTTCAAGTTACGTACCGAAATTTGGCACTAGATTTTTTTTACGATTTTGAATATAACCATATTTCGCATAGTTCAAAAAACCAAACCTCATATTCGTGGATTCAATACTTTTTGGTCTATCAACTATTACTTGAAAGGAATCATTATGTTAAAAAAACGTGGTATTTTGAAAACCGTGTAAAAATTAGGACAAAAAATATCCATGAAAAACAGGCAACACGCTATAAGATTTTAGGAAATATCCGCCCATGTGCCAGAGGTAAATAATCATTAGATTGATTTGTGCAAACTGATTGCTGGCATATATTCATAGCATAAAGTCATAAAGCTCAAAAGAAATATAGTACGTAGTTTTCGAAACGAAATCATTCTTTTATCATGATTTATTATAAGGGTGCAATATTTTGGCGCTTCTTGTTGCTAGTATGAGTAATGTAATGATTTTTTTTTATAAATTTATAGTATCAATTGGAAAGAAATCGGCAACCGAAGCTTTTTAGTAGATTTCCCCACAAACGAAGCTTTATCTGTAAGTTCTAAAATACAAACAGGGCAACTATCAATGATGTAACGCAAAATTTTCATTTTATTTACCCCCTCCCTCTTCACAGGGTTATAGGTTATTTCCTTGGTAAATAAGTCACGAATAAGATGTCCAATGTTTTTTTCTTCGGTAGAAATAGATTTGGTATGTTTCAGGTTACTTTTTACATTTCTTATAAAAGAAATGTATAGAATTCGCTCAAACTTTCAAGATTTTTTCCGAGGCCCGGAGGGCCGAGTCTTATATACCAATCGACTCAGCTCGACGATTTGGGACAATGTCTGTGTGTGTGTGTGTGTGTGTCTGTGTGTGTGTGTGTATGTAACGGACAAATTCTCATTCGTGTTTCTCAGCAATGGCTGAACCGATCTTATCCAAACCAATTTTAAATGAAAGAACTAAAAAACAGTATGAACGCTATTAATTTGTTTTTGATTCTGATGTTTAGTTTCCAAGATATGAATGTTTGAATGTGTAAAAATGGCGTTTTTTGCAGTTTTTTTTAAATTATCTGCCGAAATTGACAACATAGATTAACACTTTATATGTTTTTAGACAGCTTCAACGAATACCTTTCAAACAAGCTATAGATTGTTGAAATCGGACCATTATCAAAAGAGATATTTAACATTGAATGCGGACGAAAGATTTTTATCATTTCCCATTGCCAGAAATATGACCAAAAACATGTAATCTATTATTAACGCCAAAACGGCTTATTTTAGGTCAATAGTATCTTCGGAGAATTTAATGGAGGCAATACGCCCTTTCTTTTGGTATTGTGCTTTTACTGATTAATCTCCCTATGAGTGAGATATTATCACAAATTTTCTTGGAAGTGGTTATATCGAAATGATGCCTTCAGCAAATTTGTAGCTCTTACTTTTGCGAATAACTTTACTGAAGACATAAAATATCTATTTTGAATACTTTAAAAGTTATGGCTTGTTGTTTGTGGATTACCTTTTGTCGCCCATTTATTGTTCAATATAGTAATAATCCATTGAAATAAGCCAAACATTATTACGATAAAAAGAATTTTGTATTTCATTTTTCTATCTACAACCGCTAGAAATAATCACCGAACACTTCCAAGTTGTCTGGAAGGAACTTGATACCTTATCAGTGCAAAAATGTTCATTTGTACGAACCGTCTGACTGCAATTTTTCTAACTTATAACCAACGGATCGATCGGAAACATATCGGACAATGAAAGTGAAGTAAATAACTCCAAGCAACGGCGTAGCCAAGAGAAGGTTTTGGGGTTTAACAACTTCCCTCCCTACCACACCCAAAAAATATATTGGATTGCAATTGAAAATTTATTGATGCAGACTGATTTAATTCAGTATTACAATAACAATTATCTGATCCGTACATTGGTAACCTGTTGTTGAAAACATCATCAGGACTTTTGATAAATTGTCAGAATGGGGTCCTGATATGTAATTGATCTATTGGTCTTGATTTCACAGTTGCCTAATATCATCAATATCAAATTCCTGCCTGAAATCATTCCAATAGAAAATTCCAGAGTTCTGTAATCAATCATAATCCTCAGATTTCTTTTCAAATTGAGCTCGCTTTTGTAGAGATGTACTGTAATGAGGGTCTTTATTTAATAGAAAGCGAAGTAAAAATTGATTTAATGTCTATGAAACATTTGCTAAAAATGTTTTTGCCTTTCTCATTCACTCTAAAATTCGTCAATCTAATCCCGACCGGGAGGGCCGAGTGTCATATGCCAATCGACTCAGTTCGTCGAGATAGGAGAATGTATGTGTGTATGTATGCATGTGTGTGTATGTGTGTATGTGGAAAAAATATGACCTCTGTTAATCAGAGATGGCTGGATCGATTTGCACAAAGTTAGTCTCAAATGAAAGGTACAACCTTCCCATCGGCTGCAATTGATTTTTTTTATTGATTGGACTTCCGGTTCCGGAGTTAGGAGTTGAAGAGTGCAATCACACAGCAAATTCCCATATAAACTGAAATGAAAAATTTTCAAAATCAAATTTGTATTTTTGATGCCAAATGACTTTATAATGCATGAACCATTGAGATTTGATATAAACTCGAAAAAATAATGTTTGAAAAAAATTGATTTTTTGGACTTTTTTGCCTTTCTCATATAGAAAGGTTATGCAATCACTCTAAAAATCGTCAATCATACCGGCCCGGAGGGAGTATGCAGTGAGGGGTTACTGTTTTAAAATTAAAACTAGTTTAAAATTTCTTAACAAGTTGAAAATTTTCGGCAGGACCCGGACCTCCCGGATCTTACTATGTGATACTGAAACATCGCTTGAAACCAGCGGCGGTCAAGTGATGTTTCAGTATCACATAGTATCTCAAGATCGTGGCTGTCGATCCATTGTATGTATGTGCAAATCGTACTGAACATGTAATATTCATTTCCACCATTGTATTGAACATAACCAGCCATGGAATCGTAGTCTGGACAAATGAGAAAAGCCCAATTGCACCACTAGGTGGATCAAAATAGGTTTTTATTTTGGGAATGCGTCGAGTTGAGACGAAAACGTAATATGATTAATAACGAGGATAACACTTTCCGAATGTAGAGCGAAATTTTTGAAAAATGACGATTTCCATTCGACTCTAGCAGGTCCTGGTCGATTTTGATGAGAATTTGATTTTTGTTGTATGGCCAATTATATGTATAGGTCAAATGTTCCAAAACAATAATTTAAGGTCAAGATAGCATCATTTTGAAACCGCCAATTTCGGAGGTTTAGTATCTTCGATGAGTTTTACAAACGAACAGCGCATCATTTGATAAAGTAATTTTGACGGTATATCGTTCAAGAAGTATTTATGGTGAATTTTCTCAGGTTAATATTCATGACTACAATAAAGTCTCAACAAATTTGCTAAAGACACGAACTCTGTTACTATTGTCTGAAAAATTAATTCTGCATAATTTTAAAACTTCAAAAATTACGGTTTCGGAATTATGCCGTTTGGATAGTAAGATCGATTTTCACCAAACTCCCACAAATTGTTAAATTGGTATTGTAAAAAAACGTAAGGGCGATACTTCAATGCTGATAGGTTGGACCGAAAAATTAACCAACGCCAAAGGGACTATATTCTATATATACTATCATTTTGTCAATTTCAATAGCAAACACAAATTTTAATTTAATAATTTCAAATACTTTATGAAGTTTTGGGTTTCGATCACTGAATCATGCAATCTAGGATGTAAAAACACAATAGTTCTTAAATAGGAAATAAAACCAAGTCTGGAAATATTCACTGTTGATTTTCTTTGAATGGTATCACTGCTACTATCGCTTTTTTCAAGAAAAAGCGTTGATTTCTTAGTTCTCAGTCGCGTTGTAAATTTGAGTAAAGTATAAACTTCAAATCGATTAAAAAAAATCGATTTTTTGGCTCAGTACAATATACATAACCCCTTTAGGAAAATTCAGTTTTCCCACCACAATGCATTTATTGAGGAATTTAGATATTTTATTAACAGAGCATTAGCAATAATTCGTTTGTATGTCTATTTTATTGGCCATTTTTTCGCTTTCCCATTGATTTGGTTTGAGATTTCTAGCACTGATGTTGTCCTATGCTGATTTGAGCGATTCTCTGAGTCCTGCCACTATCCCATGTAGTATGTGTTATAAAAAACATCGCGAAGCATCAAGTTCTAAAAGTTCTCAAACGATATAATATCCGAAGAGAGTGATAAGAGTTATAAGAAATGTCTCATCACACTGTTAGGTGGATTAAAAGCGTTTTTACACCATATTTCACAAAATGTTGAAATTTTTCATTGTCCATCCCTCAATACAAGTGTGACATGATTTATAATTAGCCCCTACACTAAGCTTTCGGGTAGTACTAATTTAGCACAAACCCTGTGCGTTTCTACTGCACAGTAGGGTTCTTCGCGGTGCGGATGTGGGCGGTAAATGGATAGTCCGTACCGCAACCGCAAAAAAATATTAAAACCGCACCGCAACCGCACTGCATTTACCGCACCGCACCGCGCGGTAATGCGGTAAATGCGGTAAAATTCTGTATTTTTGAAAAGTGTGTTGAAAAATTATTAATTTATTTGTATAACTACACATACTAAAAAAATATTTCCTATTTACACGAACATTAACTTTGACGGACTCCTCAGAATGTAACATTTATTAAAAAATGTCAACTTTGCAAATTTTATTAATAAAATGCCGTACATCTTGAGATAAGTACTTTCGTAACAATGTAAATATTAGGATAGCACTGAAGTCCTGTGAAATGTAGCTGTATTTAATCGTTATACATACAAAAACGTTCTTCGGAGCAATTAATAAGAAAACTTTTAGTTTAATTATCAGAAATCGTTCTATACATAACATAACAGATATCCATCTCATCTCAACCGGTACAGAGTTGTTGAAGGACATTTGAAAAACTGCAAAAGATGTATGATTTACAGCATTCAGCAGAAATGTTTTTACAAACAGGGAATTTTAGGAACAAAATACGCCAAAGCACTTACTTCGTATTTTTCAAGAAATGGATGTATTCTTATTCAAATACTAAGATTGCTCCCTTTAAATTGTATGAGTTGTAATTTTCTAATAGCTAGTTCGAAAGTTCTACCTTTTTATGTATTTTTTCTAATATTTTTTTATAATGCCAATGGCAAAAACTTCAATTGAAGTTGGTAGGGGTCAAAAAATATCCTGTGCAAAATTTGGTATCTGGGCTAATTTTGACAATTGTCACAATATGAAGGGAGGCTTTGAGGAACACAAAAAAATCGAAATACCCTACACTAACTTCGAAAACTTTAATTTCAAAAAGTTACAAAATACTCCTAACTGAAAAATATTAGTTGTTAATTTGGTAGAAAATATTATCAGTTGGACGAACAATGGACGTATGCGAAAAAAAAGTTATGTAGAAGGAGTCTTAAAAAACGAACTGCAGGAAAATTCATTGCAAATTTACACAGAAACCAAAAGAGATAGAAATACGATGTTGAAGAACGAAGGTTAATCAGGTTATCAGCCTAATTTGGACCCCTCCTTATTTTGCACGCTTTTCAAACATTTGTCTCCCTTACAGCTGATTCCTCCAAATTCGTTTGGTTTGATGATTTCATTCTTTGTGTTGTTTGTAAGTCTTAAGACTTTTTTAATTTCATCTTTAAGTTCTCCAAATTAATCAAAATTCACAGTTGAGAAAATGTTATCGTAAACGATTCATAATTTCACGGTTGTCAAGAGGAATCGGGAGAAATTATGCATTTTTAAATTGGATTTAACAGTACAATTCATTTGTATTTCAATGATTGGATTGTGTATTTTATATATTTGAAAAGGTTCGCTTGTAAATTTTTCAAAGTGTTCAAAATATGTCGTAAAAATAATGATGCCAAATTGTATTGTACACAGTGTCGTTCTTAAATGGTAAAAGTCAAAGTTTTAATTCACTTTTTAATGCAGATTGCAGACTTTATCAAATTTTTTTTTATTGTATGAATGGGGAAAAGCCCATTGAAGTGAACTCCTTTTTGAGTTACTTCTTCAATAGGCATAAAACCCATTTTAATTTATTTTTTCGTGCAGTTTTTACAAGCTTTTAGCACTTTCCAGTGAGTTTTACTCTTTTAAGGAAAAATGCTAGTGAACCATAAATATTGACTACATTATGTTAATAGTAATTAATTCAAATATTTTTATTGGTGAGTGGTTGGTGATGCTGGATGGTGGGTGGTGGCTGTGGATAGAGGCAAAAATAAAAAAAACAAGAATCGAATCAATGACGAGAAGAATCAAGTCAAGTAGCGGGAGATGTTTTGTTTGATGGATAGCTTTAACGTAATTTTGAAGAATTTTGTGCTCCCTGTTGCTTTACAGGTGGTCGGTAGAGCATTGTAGAGTTTACTGGCAATATATGTAAACTTTTTCTTCCCCGTCTCAGTTCTGGGCCTGGTAAGGAACAAGTTGCCAGTTTGCCTGGTAGCGCGGTCGTTGTTGATCCATCTCAATGGCATATTGTGATGAACGGTTGTTGTTGTTGACACTATTTGTTTCATGAGTACCATAAGCTGCATCTCATACAAGGCTCTTATAGGAAGTATCGAACTGTTGGGGTCGTCGTACTGTGAAACAGTTGAAAACAAGTAGGGTTTCTTTAAGACCGTTTTTAGACAACTATTTTGCAGTACTTGTAACTCTTTCAGTCGCGTTTTGCCGGCAGAACCCCAGACGGCAACCAAATACTGGAGTGGATGTGTGCAAAATACAACTTCATTAACCAGTTTCTTGGAACAAACGGTGAGATTCTTCTCAGCAATCCGCACAATGAACTTAGTTTTTTCTTGAGTTGGTTAATGTGAGAGTACCAGCTCATAGTTGAATCCATGACTCACCCTAGGAAGGGATATTCGTAAACTTCTTCTATTGCGTGACCATGTATTTCTAAGGGAGCACGAGGTGGTAATTGACGACGAGCTGAATGCAGGAACATATACTTCGTTTTGGCCAAATTCAACGAAAGAAGGTTTGTATTGAAGAAATCTTGCAGCATGTGAAGGTCGTGTTTGATTTTATTCTGAACTCCGTCGCAGTTTGCACCTTGGTATAAAACGGACGTGTCGTCAGCAAAGAGGCGTAATTTTCCTTTTAGCTGTAGCTTGGATATATCGTTGATGAAGAGTAGAAATAGAACCGGCCCCAGGTTGCTGCCTTGCGGTACTCCAGTGGAAATATGACTCAATTCACTTCTATGATCTCTGATCGCGACGTATTGCCGACGGTTGCTAAGGTAGCTCTCTATAAGGGTTTTGGCTATCCCTCTGAAACCCAGAAATTCCAGTTTTTGTATCAAAATATTGTGATCGATTGTGTCAAATGCTTTTTTCAGATCAATGAAAAGAGCACCAGCAACTTTTTTACTATCCAAGGAATCGTATATATCCTCCACCAGGTCACATGTAGCTCCAAGCGTGCTCGAACCTTCTCGAAAACCATATTGATGGGAATAAAGCAACTTGTAATGGTTAACGTAGTCGTTGATCCTTTTCACCAGTAGCTGTTCAATAATCTTGTCGAGAATGGAGAGACAGGAGATCGGGCGAAATTCGTTCATATTTTTAGGGTCACCGGACTTGAAGATCGGTACTACTCGAGCAATTTTTAGGCATTCTGGATAATGTCCAGTCAGAATTATTTCATTGAAGACATTGGTTAATAGCAATGCGAAGTATTGGTGGTGTTCTTTTAGAAATAAAGGGCTAATTAAATCCGGTCCGCATGACTTCTTTGGGTCCAGATTGTTAATCAAAATCATGGTTTCATTGACAGTTGCAGGACTCATATATATAGAGGATGGTTGTGGTGTTATAGTACCCAGTCGTTCAATATTTCGATCGCTGGGAATCGATGCACGAAGATTCCTTCCAATATGACAAAAGTAATAGTTGAAAGCTGAACAAATCTCATTCATGCCACTAAGCAAACGCTCTCCGTTGTTGATTGTAGTTATCTGCTTTCGATCCTGGTGTGTTCCTAGTGTCTTGTTGACAATTCTCCATGCATCTCTCTGGCCACTTCTTGATAGTAGGTTTTGATAGTAATCGCGTTTCGTTTGAGCTTTTTTCCTACACAGAAAACTCGCCACGTGTGCCAGTAGCTGCCTACAATTCATGTCACCAGGTGTTCGCTTGCACTTTTTCAAAAGATTTTCTTTGATGCGCATTAGCTTCCAAATGTCTATGGTCATCCATTGTTAATTTTATTTAACTCTAGCTCGCATGCTTACAGTTCTTGTGCACTGTGTTAGAAGAGTTTTGTATAAGTCTACTACGTGGAGCAATTTGTCACTTGCAGTCAAGCTAACTGGTAACTCATTGACTGCAGTTGAAAAGCATTCATTAAGATTTCTGTTGTCTATGTTCTGCAATAACCTTGTTTGCATTGGGCGATCCAATTTAAATGACGAAACGATTAGACAATGGTCACTAATGTCGGTCTCTATCGTCTCATTGACAACAGAAGTTGCGTGATGTTCGCCGCATAGAACGTGATCCAAGATATTGTTGCTGGCAGGCCTGGACACATTTGTATAGGTGACGAACAGATTGTGAGCAGTGAGAAGATTAAGATACTCACAAACGATAGGATTGGATGCCGCATTTATAAGAATGTTCATATCACCTACTAGTATTCCCGTTTCGAACGTATGAGAACACTTGGTCCAGTTCGGCGATAAACCTTGTACTGTTAAAAGCTGGTGGTCTATAAATAGCATGGAAATTGATATGTCTACCTGTTGAGTAAAGCCGTAGATGAATGTGATGAAATCCATCCATCTCGACTACTTGTTGTACATCCGACCTCAAATCATTACGAACGAAAACCGCCAATCCTCCATGTGATTCGCTTCTACACGAAAACACACCACTGTACCCATCAAGTTTAAACAGCCCCTTTCGTTCCTCCTTTATCCACGTTTCGCATAGCACAATCACGTCAACCCGCATCCTGTATTTTTGTAGAATCTCCCCAATACAATCAAACTTAGATATATCATTCATTCCTCTGATATTTAATTGAGCAACTTTGAGCGATTTGGGGTTGCTATCAATAAATTTATTTTTCAACCAATCTTCCACAGAATCATACAAATAATTATTATACACCGACATTTTAAATATTTATTCAAGAAACATGCCAAATTATTTGGTTTATTGCCTACGCTTCGAGAAAGGTTCACCAATGGGTGACGATGAGTCCGAATTGCTTCTGCCAGAGTTGTTAAGGAACCTTTTCATACTTGTCTGCCCAAGCCTTTCGACATCCTTGTGACTACGAATTATGTCGACCTTCGAACCTTCATTTTTCTTGGTCAGAATCGCTCCATTCCGTCCAGGCCAAACGAATTTGATGTCAGCTCCTGAACTTCGCGTACTTCTTTAACCCTTGTGAAGGCAAGCTAAAATCCTAACATTAAAGGGCAAGCCGGGCCTCTCGGGCCCGTCTAAATTCAAGCTCCTTTTTGCCGTTCTCATATAGAAAGGTTATGCAATCGGTCGAAATTTCGACTTTTTAACCGAGAGCCGCAGGGCCAAATCTCTTATACCATTCGACTCAGTTCGTCGAGATCGTAAAATGTCTGTATGTGTGTGTATGTATGGATGTATGTATGTGGCAAACAATCTCGAAAATTTTTCTCTGAGGTGGCTGGACCGATTTGTACCAATTTAGTTTCAAATGAAAGGTGCAGCCTTCCCATCGGTCGTTATTGATTTTTGTATTGATCCGACTTTCGGTTCTGGAGTTACGTGTCGAAGAGTACAATCACACAGCAAATTTCCATAGAAAATGATAACACCATGATGTCCAAATGATGCAATATATATTAAAATATGTGCAACATTACTTGGCTTTGCATGTCTAGATCATTAATGACCCACCGAAGGCACTTCGACCACATTGGCCAGCTATGGCGGTTCTTGATGCCCCGGGGGAACTTACCAAGTTCCTAAGATAATGTCATACCTATTTTTCAGCGAATTCTTTACCGATTTTTACAAACTTGGTTTCAAATGAAAGGTACAGCATTCCCATTGGCTGCTGTTGAATTTCTAATTGATCCGACTTCCTGTTCCGGAATTACAGGATGATGAGTACGAACACGCAGCAAATCCCGATTTCAGCGTATAAGGCGATGTATGTAAAAAGGTCAAATTTTTTTCCCAAAAGGTGAGTACTCGGAAGATCACGTCGACTGTCGATTGGTTCTGAGCTCCATTTCGTTTGAACACCACCAATAAATGTTTCTGGGTTGCTATTAATTTCTTCTGGTGCATAACCGAAGTACATATTCATATTTTTCTGCATCAGATTCATCGTCGGAAGCAATATCATTCACATCTTCTTCCTCGCTTTGCAAATCAGTTTTGAATCGTCTGCTGTTGAATTTGCTCGAATTTCTTCCATTATTTCAGATTCTTTAAGACGATTGAAAACATGGGCATATCGTCTTATAGCCATTTCAATTTTTTGTTGCTTTTAGATCCTACAATTTGAATAATTATGACAACTATAACACAAAGAATAGACAACAAAAGTAGACAATAACGACAGAGTTAGGTTATGTTGTTTCCAAATAATTGTCAAGTAGACCACAGTGGGTGAAATAAAAGTATTTATCCAAAAAAAAATATGACACACGTCATTATCGTATGCTATTTTTACATTTCTTATAAAAGAAATGTATAGAACTCGCTCAAACTTTCAAGATTTTTTTCTTATAGGTAAAAAGATAAAATCAATCAAAACATGAAAAAAATCATGCTAATATGAAGCTGAACTCATCAAAATGTTTTTTTTTAGATAATTATTAATGTATAAAACCCGTGGTAGTCCTAGTAAATATTGCATGCACACCGGGCCTGCCAGGCCCGGCTTGCCTTTTTGTGCATGTAAAAAATTCAAACATAACTGCGCATCACTCCATAGATGAAAATTTCACAATTCTTTATTTTTGTTATAGATTTCAAAGCTACTTATCAAAATTTCCATGCCCAAGCTTGTACTGCATACACACTTTTTTGTAACTAAAAAATTGTAACGTGCCGGGCCTCTGAGACCCGGTTGCCTTTTTGAGGGTTAAGCAGCTTCATTCCATATGGTGTGAGTTCATCACGCAAAATTATTTTTGTCCCGGGTGAGTTGAAAGCTGGATCAACAGCAACTGATGTCAGTGGACCATGGCTCTTCTTCTTACTAAACAATTCTTCTTTGAACCGCTCTTCTGCAAAACACACTTTGATAGGGGCTACTTTTGCATCGTACTGTTGAGTGTCTTTGCTAGTGAGTCGTTTTGATTCCACAATAGCACCATCAGGCAACTGGTATCCAACAGCAGCAGCAACTTTATACACTATTTTTTCCACAGATTCGTTCTTCCTCATTGGGATCCCGAGTATTACAGCATTTTTTGATATTGAGACTCTCTTAAGACGATCGACTTCTAGCTCAAGCTGGTCTATAGTATCCGATGTTGCCTGTTGTTTCCCACGCAGGTACTGAACATCTTTCTTCATCACAGACTGCTCATCCTTTAACAATTTCATCTCACCAAGTAAGGAATCTAGCTTCTCGGAAAGAAAACTTTGGAATCTCTCTATATCACCGACAGTAGATTTTACTGCTTGTAACTCGGTTCGAGTCTCTCGCACCTCAGATAGAACATTTTGTAGCTCTTTCAGCACCTGTGATTCCATCGCCAAATTCCGGGTCGATTGTTGGAAGATCATGTTGCACTCAGAACAGCAGAAATATGTTTGTTCCCGCAACTTGCGAACGGCATTCCCGATTACATTTTTGAACTTGAAATGTTCGTACTTATGGCAGTAGACACATTCAACAACCTTTCGCGGATCTTTTTCTTCGAGGCCACAGATAACACATACGACAGCTTCATCGGACATATTTATAGTAGGTATTCAGTGCAGGTGACTAACTAAACAGTTAACGGCAGCGTATGGTTAATGATGACAGTAAAGTAAAAAAAGATGCGAGATAGCCCTATCGTTGAATTTCGACTTGCATATGGATGGATATAGTTACCAGAATGAGTGTGACAAACTTTAGTTGTGCATTCCACGTGACTTATACTTAAGTTAGCCTGGATAATGTTGCAGTTGGTTCAGCAGCGCTTAATGATCACTTCGAATGTACTTTTTCCGCAGAGGTATCCGTATTTCCTTTATTATATCGATAAATATGCGCAGCTTTCTCGATGTTGTATGCAGTTCGCAGTGTTGCCAGTGTTAATGTTTTAAATTTTTTTAAGTGCGGTTGCGGTAATACCGCTCGGTAAAAGCTCATTTACCGCACCGCATCCGCGAGAAAAAGTGTCTCACCGCACCGCAGTTTTTGCGGTGCGGGTGCAGTAAATACCGCGCGGTTGCGGTAATTACCGCAACCGCGACGAACCCTACTGCACAGAACAAGCGACGATATAATGAGTACGACGGGAAAATTGAAAAACGCTGTTACGAAGTTTTTCAAATCAAGTTTTACTAGCTACCATTAGTTTCCTCGGATTCTTACGAATCCATTGGTATACTATACTTGGGTAGTTTATGGGAAAAGCGAGAGAAAAAGCGGGTCGAAGAAATCATTCATTTCATTCGCGTGCACGCATCCATTCATATGAGTATCGTATATGCGTATTATATTGATATCCTCAATCCTCCTCCTCCTTAAGGCTCCCGTCGGGCTTCTTTTTCTTCTTATCTGCAGAATTGAGGATCAGGGTTACCACATATACAGATTATTCTGTATTTTACAGATTTTTTTTTTCTTGGTAATTTACGACCAAGATTCTGTATATACAGATTACAGATTTTTGACTAAAATACATATTTTACAGATTTTCAGTGTAGATATGTAGTACCCAGCGTATTAGAATTTCGAATAACACTTAAAAGGCACCCGGTACAGTTCAGATCATAAGAAACCACCGTGGAACAAAAGTTCCAAATTTTGTTATCATTTGTTCTCCAGACAAAGATTAATTAATTTTTCATTGTTAAAATATTATTTTTTGGGAAGCTTCTAATTAATTTTTGAATACAGATTTTCGATACAGATTTTTTTTCCCGCGATGCAGATTTCCAGATTTTTTCACGAAAAATTACAGATTTTAATGTGGCAACTCTGCTCACCGCACCGCTGATTTTGCGGTGCGGGTGCGGTAAATACCGCGCGGTTGCTGTAATTACCGCAATCGCGACGAACCCTGGTTAGTACAATTATGTATCTCATATCTAATAAATTTCCAGAAATATAAATCTTTCACAGTTGTTTAATCTATCAACTGCGAATAATCTAACAGATAATCAGAAAATTCGAGAAATTGTTGAGGATTCTTCGATGTGACGAATTCTTGAATATTTCATGTTTTTCTATAAAACATTTTTTTCTAAACTTGATTTAATTTTAAGGAGGAAGACAATTAATATTTTTGAATTACAGTTTTAGCTGTTTCAAGCATTATTGAAAACACAGCTGGTACATATATATTCAGAGATTTTTATTTACTTATGAATTTTTTTCCACTGGAAAGGTTTCGGATGTAAAGGCCATTTTGACATATTGATAGCTTTATGCAGCATACTCACAAATATTAATCTTTCTACAATTTGAACAATTCGCCATATAATGTTTTTAAACTTTCTACAAAATGAAGTATCTTGATTATCACGAGAGTTTGTTAGCTCGATGATTTTTTAAGAGTAGCGAAGCACCATCGAACACAGCGAAAACATCAGAGCATATGTGCATTCAAAGCACTTGTCAGTTCAACCGTAAAATGTCAAACTGGTCTTACATGGAATGAAAATATATAACAAGCAAACTCAAACATTTTTATCCGGGGGATTAAATGAAAAAATGCAATACTTTGGTAGTTCAAAAAAACAAGTTTTGATTGTTTATGAAAAATCCGCATAATTTGGGGAAATCGGACTGAACATCCTCAAAATACATAACGATAATTATTGAAATCAGTATATATCAGACAGTTTTTATGCTCTAAAAATTTGTTTTCGCAATATGCAAATTTATTATATGTTCATTTGACTAAACCATAAAAAATAGTGTAGAAGTGATTTTTTATTTCATTTCGCGTTTCTTTATTTCATCTGGAGTGCTTGATACTTCGTGCATCGTCTTCGAAATAGGTAAAATAATAATGTTTAGAAAAGCTTTACGATTCCAAAACTTTTTTATAAATAAAGGCTTCAACATGGAAATCATATGACCCATATTTGAAGTTGTGTCGGACGAGTGTCTCAGAAACTAGGTAATGTCATCTCTTAATCAAACCGCAACCAAGTAAGTCAAACAAACACCTTACTGACAAGTTTTTCGACCGCTTGCATCTATACCTTGTCTATACTCAAAACCATGGAACTTAGAATATCCATGTGGAAAACGCAAATATTAGGAAATCAAAAAATTTAAGGGTCTACTAGTCCAAAATATGTCGTAAAAAATAGCATCAAAATATTTCGGACACAGCTAGATTTTCTTTCGTTATAGCAGTCTGTTTATCAATTTAGAATAATCAAAATTATCACTTTTTCAATTTTTTTTTTGCGGTGCGGTTGTAGTAAAACCGCACGGTAAAAGCTCTTTCCCGCACCGCATCTGCGGGAAACAGTGTCTCACCGCACCGCTGATTTTGCGGTGCGGGTGCGGTAAATACCGCGCGGTTGCAGTAATTACCGCAAACCGCGACGAACCCTAGTTAGTAGAATTATGTATCTCATATCTAATAAATTCCCAGAAATACAAATCTTTCACAGTAGTTTAATCTATCAACTGCGAATAATCTAACAGATAATCAGAAAATTCGAGAAATTGTTGAGGATTCTTCGATGTGACGAATTCTTGAATATTTCATGTTTTTCTATAAAACATTTTTTTCTAAACTTGATTTAATTTTAAGAAGGAAGACAATTAATATTTTTGCATTACAGTTTTAGCTGTTTCAAGCACTATTGAAAACACAGCTGGTACATGTATACATTCAGAGATTTTTATTTACTTATGATTTTTTTTCCACTTGAAAGGTTTCGGATGTAAAGGCCATTTTGACATATTGATAGCTTTATGCAGCATACTCACAAATATTAATCTTTCTACAATTTGAACAATTCGCCATATAATGTTTTTAAACTTTTTCCAAAGTAAGTATCTTGATTATCACGAGAGTTTGTTAGCTCGATGATTTTTTAAGAGTAGCGAAGCATCATCGAACACAGCGAAAACATCAGAGCATATCCGCATTCAAAGCACTTCTCAGTTCAACCATAAAATGTCAAACTGGTCTTACATGGAATGAAAATATATAACAAGCAAACTCAAACATTTTTATCCGGGGGATTCAATGAAAAAATGCAATACTAGTTCAAAAAACAAGTTTTGATTGTTTATGAAAAATCCGCATAATTTGGGGAAATCGGACTGAACATCCTCAAAATACATAACGATAATTATTGAAATCAGTATATATCAGACAGTTTTTATGCTCTAAAAATTTGTTTTCGCAATATGCAAATTTATTATATGTTCATTTGACTAAACCATAAAAAATAGTGTAGAAATGATTTTTTATTTCATTTCGCGTTTCTTTATTTCATCTGGAGTGCTTGATACTTCGTGCATCGTAAAATAATAATCTTTAGAAAAGCTTTACGATTCCAAAACTTTTTATAAATAAAGGCTTCAACATGGAAATCATATGACCCATATTTGAAGTTGTGTCGGACGAGTGTCTCAGAAACTAGGTAATGTCATCTCTTAATCAAACCGCAACCAAGTAAGTCAAACAAACACCTTACTGACAAGTTTTTCGACCGCTTGCATCTATACCTTGTCTATACTCAAAACCATGGAACTTAGAATATCCATGTGGAAAACGCAAATATTAGGAAATCAAAAAAATTAAGGGTTGTGTACAAGACACGACCACGATGACATTAAAAATGCAGCCAGTTTTATGAGCAAGCAATATTATCCGTGGCCAAATGAAAACCTCTTAATGTCATCGACTGTTTCAGAACTACACACAGGCATGCCTTTCTTCACTAGAGATAATTGTTCAATTTTTAAATATAAAAAAAGATAACCTGTAGTGTGACAAATTCAAGTTTAAAATAAGTTAACATGCAGAATGGAACAATTAGTCAGCTGCAAAAAAGGTTTGTCATCTCTTTTGGCCGCACGCTGCTTACATCAGATAAATATTTCGAAATGAAAAGAAGCAACCTTTCCCTTCAGCATCTAACATGAAATACTGATAGCTTGAAACGTGACATCCGCTTTTATCACTTTCGCACTGATGATGGAAGGACTGCGTTCATGCAGAATAACGAAAAAATATTTGCGGATTTTTCACATCCTCCGATTTCTATAATATTGCAGACCCTTGGATTTGGTTTGCTTTACGCCAATTTCAGCATGGCAATATACTTTTAAATAACTGTACATTTTTGTATTTGTATTGAGAGTGAAATATAATGATAAGCGTCGAATACTATACAGTTTTATTGAAAAGACAATCGGCACATTTCATAAGGACCACTGATTTAATCGAATTTCTATTTGATTGCTTATTTTTGTGTATTCCGCCAACTTACCCCATACCTACCGCCAACTTACCCCGGGGCTGGGGTAAGTTGGCGGCTTTTCCGCGTCACATATTTTTGTCTCTAGAAATGAAGACAACGTATCAAACATTTTCATAAAATTCAGAGATGTTGCCAGTTTTTAGTTTTCATTTTCAAGCCCTTTGATTTTGGTAGATCTTGCAAAATAGAACACGTTGCATGAAAGGGCAGACTTTCATGCAACGTGTTCTATTTTGCAAGATCTACCAAAATCAAAGGGCTTGAAAATGAAAACACCGCCAACTAGCCCCGGTCTCCCCTACGCGCAAGCGAAAGTAACGAATATAAACGGCGGAATTAGGTTATCGCTGTCATTGTCAGGAATTTTTTAAATTTGTTCTTCATTGTTGGGTATAGCCCTGAAAAGGGCTTTAAATTTACAAAAATAGCATGCGAAATGGAACAATCAGTCAGCCGTAACAACGGTTTGCCGTCTGTTCCAGCCGCGCGCTACTTACATCGGATAAATAATTAAAATTGGAAAGAAATAAACAACCTTCCCCTTCAACAGATAATTTGAAATACTGATAGTTTGAAACGTAACATCGGCTTTTATCACTTTCGCATTGTTGATGGAAGGACTGCCTTCATGCAGAATAACGAAAAAACATTTGCGGATTCTTTTTAGTACGGCTTTCGCTAGTTAGCAGTGTAGCCACATCCTCCAATTTTCTGAAACATTGCAGAATTTTGGATTATGTTTCCGAAAGATTATTTTTAATAAATCACAGGTTTTCACCAATTTCAGCCTGGAAATGTACTTTAAGTAGCTGCACATTTTTGTATTGTTTCGGAAGGATAAATTTAAACAAATAACAGATTGTTGCAAATTTCAGATTGTCGATATACGCGCAAGAAACAAATAACGAATATAAACTGCGCAATTGGATTATCGCTGTCAATGATTGGAAATATTCCAATTTGTTCTTTATTGTTTGTTATTGTTATAGCCCGTAAAGGGCTTTTAATTTAACAATAATAACATGCAGAATGCAACAATTAGTCAGCTTTAACTGAGGTTTGCCAACTCTTCCAGCCGCGCGCTATTTACATCGAATCACCCCCAGCGGTAGCAGTGATCAAATGCAGCATTCATCGCAACGCATTGTCAACATGCATGATTGCTACTGATGTTCTTTACGACCCGAAGTTCGACGGGAGAATGAAGTCGCTCGAGAAATGATATTCTTTACATAGTCGAGGATGACGTCATTCATAGAAGCGTAGTGTGATAGGTGCTCAAATCTGTCGTACGAGACGCTATAGGCACGATGTTATTAGTCTGGCAAAAGAGCAGCAACTAATTCAAACAGGCACGCGGCACATTTATTTATAACTTTTCGTGTTCGTTTGAATCACTAAGCTGCTCCCTATTGACGGCGCTGCCGGGGATAGTTTGACTGGTGTATGGGAGTTTTCACGTTTTCGAGATCTGTTCATATTTGCTTGTTTTTCAATAGCGTGCTATTGAAATACAAAAACACAATAGCAATAAAACATAATTTCAGTTAATTCCGAATTGTTTGGTGATAACCAGACGGAAATCCGTTCACAAATAACAAAGTTATTAGCATTCAAAATAGTGACACAAAAACGTGACATCGTTTGATTTTCGATTTTAGAATGACACCCTGCCCCAGATAGCGCAGTAAGACATTTTCAATGTCAAAAAAACTTAGAGAATTCGCTTTAAAAAGTTGACTAACGAGGCATAAAAAGAGACTTCAGTATGTTAGCAAATAGACGGTTATTTGTGTAATGTAAGACGAATTTCGCGCCAAATCGTATTCGGAGTTGGCAGCACTCACTCAGATTTTAATGAAACTTTCTGCACATGAAGACTTTGTCACAAAAAGCCACTTTACATACTTTGTTTTCCAAAAATGATCTAGACTGTCTTTCGAAAAGGGCCAAACTTTTTTTACCAATTTTTTTTCAAATGGCCATTTCAAATGGCTGTAGTCTAAAAATGACAAATCCTACAAAAAATTGTTGTAGGAGTAATTTTCACAAAATTAGTCAAATTTTTAAATAAAAATATTGAAAAAATTCTTCATTGACTCCTATGCTGAAAAAATCGATTTTAAAAATTTAAAGTCGATTTACAAAAAAAAATCATTTTTGATTTGGATGAAATTTTGTTCCAAGATAGGTAATTATGTTCCCTATCTACCGTCAAAATTAAAAGTTGTGCACTTTCAAGGAAAAAAAGTTATTTGAAAAAAACTTTCTTGACTGCAGTTCATTTGTTAATCTCAAAAATGATAAATTTTATGAAACAATTGATAAACTTTTCTAAAACTTATTTTATGTCTGATAGAGCAGCAGCACAATACAAAAATAATAAAAACTTCGCAAGCTTGTGTAGATTCCAGTCAAAATATGATTTAAATGAAGAACGGCATTTTTTGCCACATCCCATGGAAAAGGACCCTGTGATGCTATTGGTGGCACTTTAAAGCGAATGGCAAAAGGAGCCAGTCTTGCTCGCGACTGTGAAAATACCACAAAACCTCCCCGAATTTTATATAACTGGGCAATTGAACAAACTGATAAAAATATCAAAAATTAAATTTATGCTACATATCCACTGAACACTAGAACAAAATGCCAGAAGAACTCGAAGAACTGCATAATAACACTGTAATAACGCCAAAGCAATATCTGGCACTCAGAAATTCCACAGTTTTGTGCCTGCCCTGGTTGCAAAGTAGAGGCAAAAAGGTATGCTAATTCAGAAGATGAACCAAAAATATTTTCCTTGCATAGAAATAATACAAAAAAGCATGCATGAAGATAGTTTTAAGACAAATGTTATATATATATATATATATATATATATATATATATATATATATATATATATATATATATATATATATATATATATATATATATATATATATATATATATATATATATATATATATATATATATATATATATATATATATATATATATATATATATATATATATATATATATATATATATATATATATATATATATATATATATATATATATATAAATAATTGATTATGTAAAATTCAATACATAATGTTGTGGTGGTTATTTCTTCCCCTGATCCTTCCTCAGCATTGAACAAGAAAATAAAGAAGTAATAATGGAATATTTGTTTAATGACATAAACATACATACCTTTTTGGGACAAAAAATATCAAGAAAGTTTGAATTTACGTAAAGGCATAAAGCAATGATTTCATTACATCACACTTATAGCATTTTGGTAGTACATTTTTCAGTGAAATAAACAAGCATAACTATATAAATATATATTGATATTTGGCGGAGTTATGGCTTTTTCTCCGAAACCCTTTTTGCCTTTCTCATATAGAAAAATTATGCAATCACTCTGAAAAACGTCAACCTAATCCCGTCCAATTTTTTTTTTGACTCGCGTAAGGTTTCTGGATTTTAACAGGGGCGTAGTTGATGGTTTACGGAGAGGGGTTACATCCCCCCACCTCTACTGTTCACTCCCCTCCCTTAAAAATCTCCTTAAGTAACCCCTCAGACCACACCCCCATCCAGCCCTCATTCCCCTCCCTTTCAACCCCATCATCTTTAAACCACCACTATATCACAAAGCATACCAAATTAAGCTGGGGAGTCGTTCGTTCATGGGACTTTCGCCCTCCTTACACACCCACTCCCGCATGACAAACTGAGTTAGCAAGCAGAAAATATTAATCTTATGCTGATTAGGCTAATGAAGTATGATATTTTTTGTTTCAAGTGTTTCACCGTCGACACGTAGCTCAAGTTCGTGGCTGGCAAGCCATTGTGTATAAGTGCAAAGTGTACTAAGAATGTAATGGACATTTCCATAATTATGTTGAACGTAAACAGCCTCCGTACTATAGTTTAGAGAAATGAGAAAGGCACAATTGCACCGCTAGGTGGATTAAAACAGGTTTTTATTTAAGAGGTTTGCGGTGATCACGATTGAAGGCCAATAGATTATCTGAAATCCCAAATCTCAAAAAAATTCAATAGTATATGAGAATTTCTCATACCTTAACGATTAGTTGAATAAATAATAGTTTTTTCCTGCATTCGACAACGTTTTTAGTAAAAAATCGTTTTAAGCTCTAAAAATTGTACTAAAAATTCTTATTCGTGACACAAAAATTTATGCATAAAAAGGAATCGTTTAAGTACGAGAAAAATTAATTACGATCAATTGAAAAAAATTAAGAAAATCGATTGAGTAGATTTTCGGTAATCGTGATCACGGAAAAACCATTTTTAGTAAAACGACATTTCGAGATAATCGAGTTTAAAATTTCGAATTACCACTGCTCTTGGTAGACGAAGCGCGTTTGGAAGCGCTGTAACTTTTGATCTATTTCTCGGATCTCTATAAAAATTTGAGAAAACATTCTTGAAGAGTTGTACTTTCCAATAAAGTAATAAAATAAATTTCTATTTTATGAAAAATAAAAAGGTATGTATTGCCTTGATAAAAGTATACTTAGTTTCTAAATTAGACAATATCTTCTCACAAACTGAGTTTTATTGAATTCTGAGATTTTTTTTCCATACGTTTATTTGACACGGCATTTGCAAAAGCTTTTTACGCCAGTTTCTTTTTGCCTTTCTCAATAGAAAGGTATTGCAATTGCTCTGAAAACCGACTTTTTAACGGAGGCCCGGAGGGCCGAGTGACATATACCATTCGATTCAGTTCGTCGAGTTCGGCAAATGTCTGTGTGTGTGTATGTATGTGTGTGTGTATGTATGTGTGTGTGTGTGTGTGTATGTGACCAAAAATGTCACTCATTTTTCTCAGAGATGGCTGAACCGATTTTGACAAACTTAGTCTCAAATGAAAGGTGCAACGTTCCCATAGGCTGCTATTGAATTTCTAATGGATCCGACTTCCGGTTCCGGAATTACAGGGTGATAAGTACGAACACGCAGAAAATGTCGATTTTAATAAATTCTGCAATGAATGTATATAGGTGAAAATTTTTCCAAAATATGACCACAACTGCTTCGATTTGTAGTATTAGGTCACTAACATCCATTCAAAGTCTATTTGGCCACATTGGCCACCATCCTCGGTTCCGGAAGCCCCGGCGGAAGTATCTAAATTCAGAATAACAGTCACATCAGTTTCTCGGAGATGGCTAGACCGATTCGACTAAACTTGGCCTCAAATGAAAGGTATTGCGTCCCCGTAAATGGCTATTTAATTTCATCCCGATCCGACTTCCGGTTCCGGAGTTACAGGTTGTGGCGTGCGATCACATAGCAAATTGTGATTCAAACCGATACTCCGATGAAAGCAAAAAAGGTAAAAATTTCGCTAAAATGTCTCTCAAACAACTTAAATTTGCTGTTCTAGGTCACCGACGGCCAACCAAACTTTCGTTGACTACATTAACCACCATAGACGGTTCCGGAAGTGCCCGGGAAAAGCGGCCATCTTTCAAAATTTACGAACTCACATCAGTTTCCCGGAAATGGTTGGGCCAATTTTCACAAACTTAGTCCCAAATGATAGCTATAATATCCCCATAGATGTCTATAAAATTTCGTACGGATCGCTTATATGGTTCCGGAAATATAGACTAAACCGTCCGGTCACATATGAAATTCCCTTATAAGCCGGAACTCAATTTTTTTTTCAAAGGGGGGACCTCATGAAATTTCAGAAATCGAATTCGTATTTTTGATGCCAAACATCTTTAAAATGCATGAAACGTCGAGATTTTATGTTATCTCGAAAAAAATTTTTTTTTGTAAAAATCGACTTTTTGGGACTTTGCCGATTTCGCACCTTTTTGCCTTTCTCAATAGAAAGGTATTGCAATTGCTCTGAAAACCGACTTTTTAACGGAGGCCCGGAGGGCCGAGTGACATATACCATTCGATTCAGTTCGTCGAGTTCGGCAAATGTCTGTGTGTGTATGTATGTGTGTATGTATATATGTGTGTGTGTATGTGACCAAAAATGTCACTCATTTTTCTCAGAGATGGCTGAACCGATTTTGACAAACTTAGTCTCAAATGAAAGGTGCAACGTTCCCATAGGCTGCTATTGAATTTCTAATGGATCCGACTTCCGGTTCCGGAAGTACAGGGTGATAAGTACGAACACGCAGAAAATGTCGATTTTAATAAATTCTGCAATGAATGTATAAAGGTGAAAATTTTTCCAAAATATGACCACAACTGCTTCGATTTGTAGTATTAGGTCACTAACATCCATTCAAAGTCTATTTGGCCACATTGGCCACCATCCTCGGTTCCGGAAGCCCCGGCGGAAGTATCTAAATTCAGAATAACAGTCACATCGGTTTCTCGGAGATGGCTAGACCGATTGGACTAAACTTGGCCTCAAATGAAAGGTATTGCGTCCCCGTAAATGGCTATTTAATTTCATCCCGATCCGACTTCCGGTTCCGGAATTACAGGTTGTGGCGTGCGATCACATAGCAAATTGTGATTCAAACCGATACTCCGATGAAAGCAAAAAAGGTATAAATTTCGCTAAAATGTCTCTCAAGCAACTTAAATTTGCTATTCTAGGTCACCGACGGCCAACCAAACTTTCGTTGACTACATTGACCACCATAGACGGTTCCGGAAGTGCCCGGGAAAAGCGGCCATCTTTCAAAATTTACGAACTCACATCAGTTTCCCGAAAATGGTTGGGTCGATTTTCACAAACTTAGTCCCAAATGATAGCTATAATATCCCCATAGATGTCAATAAAATTTCGCACGGATCGCTTATATGGGTCCGGAAATATAGACTAAATCGTCCGGTCACATATGAAATTCCCATATAAGCCGGAACTCAATTTTTTTTTTCAAAGGGGGGACCTCATGAAATTTCAGAAATCGAATTCGCATTTTTGATGCCAAACATCTTTAAAATGCATGAAACGTCGAGATTTTATGTCATCTCGAAAAAAATTTTTTTTCTAAAAATCGACTTTTTGGGACTTTGCCGATTTCGCACCTTTTTTCAGTTCAATATTACCATTGCTGTTTTTTCTTTTTCAAAATTTTAGAACTCGAATAATTATTTATTTTCTTGTATATAGTTGTCATGTGTTGTATAATAATAAAATGTAATATATGCATTTAAAAGTTTTTAATGAATATAAACAACGCACACATTCTCGTGATTCATGATTGAGAAAGGCACAATTGCACCACTAGGTGGATTAAAATAGGTTTTTCAGTTCAATATTACCATTGCTGTTTTTTCTTTTTCAAAATTTTAGAACTCGAATAATTATTTATTTTCTTGTATATAGTTGTCATGTGTTGTATAATAATAAAATGTAATATATGCATTTAAAAGTTTTTAATGAATATAAACAACGCACACATTCTCGTGATTCATGATTGAGAAAGGCACAATTGCACCACTAGGTGGATTAAAATAGGTTTTTGCCTTTCTCATATAAAGAAAGGCTATGCAATCACTGTAAAAATCGACTTTTTAACCGAGGCCCGGAGGGCCGAGTATCATACACCATTCGATTCAGTTCGTCGAGATCGGCAAATGTCTGTGTGTGTATGTATGTGTGTGTATGTGTGTGTGTATGTGTGTGTGTGTCATTTAAACTCACACAATTTTCTCAGAGATGGCTGAACCGATATTCGCAAACTTAGTTTCATCTGAAAGGTATAACGCTCCCATAAGCTGCTATTGAATTTTTAGTTGATCCGACTTCCGGTTCCGGAGTTACGGGTTGAAGAGTGCGGTCACACAGCAAATTCCCATATAAACTGGTACCACCATAATGTTCAAATGATGTAAAACATATTAAAATTGATGTAACATTACTCTAGTTTGCGGGTCTGGATCACTAATGATCAATCAAAGCAGCTTTGACCACATTGGCCACCTATGACGGTTCATGACGCCCTCGGGGAACCCGCCAAGTTCCTAAGCTAATATCACACCCATTCCACAACGAATTCTCTACCGATTTTTACGAACTTAATTTCAAATGAAAGATACAGTAATGCCATTGACTGCTGCTGGATTTCATTCGGTTCTGACTCTTGCTTCCGGAGTTACAGGGGTGTTAGTAAGGATACACTGGAATTTCCCATATAAATCGGTACAATCGTAATACCTCAGAGGCTAAAAACTATTGAAATGGTCACCAAATTACTTCTAATCGTAGATCTAGATCACTGATTGCCAATCAAACATTCTTTGAATATATTGTCCACTATCGACGATTCCGGAAGTCCGGAATTCCGGGCATATTCCACAATTAAAGTCACATCGGTTCATCGGTGATGACTGAACCGATTTTCTCAAACCAAGTCTCAAATGGAAGGCAAAATATGCAGTTGAGTATTGCGTAGCTGCCCCTTCCCCCCCCCCCCTCCCCACCTTGCCCTTACACCTCCCTCCTTAATCACTCCCCTCTTCTTGGATCACCCTCACGCCCAGATTTCCTTCATCCACCCCGTATACCGAAATAAGATGAAGGATTTCTGACGCATCCTCCACAGCCACTTTACTAAACCCCCATTCGCTACACGTTCAAACGCATTCCACCAACCTTTGCAAATTATAATCACATGAAGATAACATTGAACTCATGCTTATTAAGCTAATTAAATATTATTCTTTTGCCTTTCTTATATAGAAAGGTTATGCAATTGCTCCCAAAACCGACTTTCTAACCGAGGCCCGGAGGGCCGAGTCTCATATAACATTCGACTCAGTTCGCCGAGATCGCAAAATATCTGTGTGTATGTATGTGTGTATGTATGTATGTGTGTATGTGTATGTGTGTATGTGTATGTGTGTATGTATGTGTGTGTATGTGCGGATTTGTTAACAAAATGTCCACATCGGTTACTCGGAGATGGCTGAACCGATTTTTACAAACTAAGATTCAAATGAAAGGTATAATATTCCCATAGGTTGCTATTGAATTTCATTTTCAACCGACATCTTGTTCCGAATTACGAGTTGAAGAGTATGGTTACAAAACAAAATTTGTTGATTTTTCCAAATCGGTTTCTCGGAATTTTCTGAACCGATTTTGACAAACTTAATTTTAAATGAAAGGTCCATCAGCTGCTGTTGAATTTTGTGTGGATCCGAGTTCTGGTTCCTGAATTACAGGGTGATACGTACGATCACGCAGCAAATCCCGATTCTAACGAATTCTGCGATGAATGTAAAAAGGTGATTTTTTTTTCCAAAATGTAAACACAACTGTTGAATTTGTAGATTTAGGTCCCCAACAGTCATTCAAAGTCTCTTTGGCCACACTGGCCACCATCGACGGATCCGGAAGCATCCAAAGTCAGAATAACGGTTATATTGGTTTCTCGAAAATGGCTAGATTTGATCAACTTAGTCTCAAATGAAAGGTGTTGCGTCCCCAGAAACTGATATTAAATTCCATCTCCATCCGACTTCCAGCACCGGAGTTACGGGTTGTGGAGGTCGATCACATAGAAAACTCCGATTCAAACCGATACCGCGATGAATGCAAAAAGGTGCTCTTATATATACTTACCAAGTGTAATAAGAATGAAAGACATTTCCATAAAGTTATATTGTACGAACCAGCTATTAAATCATAGTTTGGAGAAATGAGAAAGGCACAATTGCACCTCTAGGTGGATTAAAACAGGTTTTTACATATCACGTTACAAAAATCCTTAAGACTAATTTTACCTATACTAGTAATTTGTATAAAACTAACACTGAAATCACTTTATTGTTTGCTTTTTTCCTTACATTGTTATATTTCATAATGATCTAGTATTTTCGGGTGTATTTATTTACTTTTTTCTGTTATTGTCTAAATTTAAAAACTGAATATTCTAGGACACTTTAATTGGTGAATGATTAGCCTTGGATGAGAGTATGAGGAGATGAATTTAATTAAATTTTGACAGACGCTGTTTTTAGAAAATGATAGATAAGTTCCATGTATAGAGGATCGCGATACGCCAGGATGTCTCTAACAGGAACATGGATTGGTCTTCCTCGGACTTGTAAAGAATCTACTAATTGTGATCTGGCTTCACAATATTCAGTGCAGGACCAAACAACATGCTCAATGTCATGGTAACCCTCTCCACAAGCACAATGATTACCCTCAGCGAGCCCAATACGACGGAGATGCGCATCTAAAGTATAATGATTGGACATGAGTCTTGACATCACACGGGTGAAGTCCCGACTTACATCCAATCCTTTGAACCATGCCTTCGTTGATACTTTAGGGATAATTGAGTGTAGCCATCGTCCCATATCTCCATTGTCCCAAGATGTTTGCCAACTAGCAAGTGTCCTCTGTCGAGAAGCGCTATAAAATTCATTGTAAGCGATGGGTCTTTCATATATTTCACCATCTAGTGCACCAATCTTGGCTAAATTATCAGCTTTCTCATTTCCCGCAATAGAGCAATGGGCGGGGAGCCACACTAGGGTAAATTTATAACATTTTCTTGTTAGGTTACTCAGAGATTCTCGTATCTTCCCCAAAAAGAATGGATCTTGATTATCAATCCTCTTTGAGCGTAGAGCTGCAATTGTGCTGAGACTATCAGTGAGGATAAAGTAATGGTTCGGGGGTAAAGTATTAATTATTTGCAAACTAAAGTGAACTGCTGCTAGTTCCGCTATATAAACAAGGTTCTGCAAGTTTGAGAGAAATTGAAAAATTATTGTTGAAAATACCGAAACCAGTGGCCTCACTGATTCGTGACCCATCAGTGTAAAACATTTTAAGGCAATCTATGTGTTGATATTTACTTGTGAATATTTTAGGGATCTCCCGCGAGCGTAGATGATCCGGAATTCCACGAATCTCTGCTTGCATTGACGTGTCGAAGAATAAAGTGGATTCAGGAGTATCTAGTATATTGACGTATGTGGGAACATACCTAGCAGGCGTTATTTCGTGTGACATGTGATTGAAATACACTGTCATGAATCTGGTTTGGGGTTGAAGCTCAACAGGTCTTTCAAAATTTTCAATTACCAGTGGGTTCATAACCTCACATCGAATAAGTAAACGAGAGGAGAGATCCCAGAATCGGTCTTTTAAAGGAAGAACTCCTGCTAGTACTTCAAGACTCATCGTATGGGTCGACTGCATGCAACCTAGGGCAATTCGTAAACAACGATACTGTATCCGTTCCAGTTTAATAATGTGAGTGTTCGCAGCTGAACGGAAACAGATGCACCCATATTCCATTACTGAAAGTATTGTTGTTTGATACAATCTTATCATGTCACTTGGATGAGAACCCCACCATGATCCAGTTATTGTTCGCAGAAAATTTATCCTTTGTTGGCATTTCGTTATTAGATACCTAATGTGGCCTCCCCATGTGCCTTTAGAATCGAACCAAATTCCAAGGTATTTAAAAGTCAGGACTGAGGCTATCGTTCTACCAATCAACTGAAGCTGAAGTTGAGCCGGATCACGCTTCCTTGAGAAAACGACCAACTCTGTTTTCTCCGTAGAGAAATCGATGCCCAATTTTAAAGCCCAATTTGATAAATTATCCAAGCTATCTTGCAATGGTTGTTGTAAATTTATAGCTTTTGGTCCTGTGGCAGAAACCACCCCATCATCTGCAAGTTGTCTTAGAGTGCATGGGCTGACAATACAATTATCAATGTCATTCACCTAAAAATCATAGAGAAGGGGGCTTAAACAAGAGCCTTGTGGGAGGCCCATGTAACTTGTTCTGAGTGTCGCCAAATGAAAAATGCATGTGCTTTTCTGACAATAAATTGTATAAATAATTATTTAATATCGGTGAAAGACCACATTGATGTAGCTTCTCCGAGAGAACATCAATCGAGACTGAGTCGAATGCTCCTTTTATGTCTAAGAACACAGACGCCATTTGTTCTTTTTTGCGTAAGCGAGTTGGATTTCTGACGAAAGTAGCGCCAGGCAGTCATTCGTTCCCTTTCCTCTCCGAAAACCAAACTGGGTATCTGAGAGCAAGCCGTTCGCCTCAACCCAACTGTCGAGACGTCGTAGGATAATTTTTTCCAACAATTTCCTGATGCAGGATAGCATTGCAATCGGTCGATACGAGTTATGATCGGAGGCTGGTTTTCCCGGTTTTGGAATGGCGATAACTCTCACTTGTCTCCAGTCACGCGGGACAATATTCTGCTCAAGAAACTTGTTGAATAAATTCAACAAGCGTCTTTTTGCTAGGTCAGGCAGATTCTTCACCAAGTTGAATTTAATTCTGTCTAGTCCCGGAGCATTATTGTTGCATGAGAGGAGTGCAATTGAAAATTCCATCATTGTCAAAGGCGAATCTATGAAATCGCGAATGATTTTATACGCAGGAGCAGAATCTGGACAAATTTTCTTGGCAAAATTAAATATCCAGCGATTCGAAAAATCTTCGCTTTCATTAGCCACGTTTCGATTCCTCATTCTTCTGGCTGTGTTCCAAAGAGTACTCATTGATGTTTCTCTTGACAAGCCATCAACGAAGCGTCTCCAATAACTAGACTTTTTGGCACGACGTATACTGTCAAATTTGTTTTGCAAAATGAAATAATTTTCAAAGTTCTCACGTATACCCCCTTTCTGTTTCATAATTTCTTTGTAGGCAACTTCTTTAGCTTCATATGCATCAGAGCACTCTTTGTCCCACCAAGGATTATGGGGCCGTCTATTTATTGTCATTCCAGGATTGCATTTCGTTTGGGCTTGTTCTGCTGCTTCAATAATTAAACCCGCTAGGAATTCATATTCTTCGGTAGGGGGTAGCTTTTCTGTCGAAGCAAGAGAAGTGGAAATTAATGTTTCGTATGTTTTCCAATCAATATTTCGTGTTAAGTCATAAGGAACATTGATTGAATTCGTAAGGCCTAATTCACTGTTAATTGAAACAACGATTGGCAAATGATCGCTACCGTGAGGACAACCTTCCACGTGCAATCTAACCGAAGTGATGTCGAGCACAGAGATAGATCTAATGCACTTGGACGTGCAGGAGGTCTGGGGATGCGTGTTGTTTAGCCAGTATTTAGAACTGTCATATTAAATTCGTCACAAACATTGTATATCAAAGAGGATCGATTATCATTGTAGAGGGAACCCCACAATACTCCGTGCGAGTTGAAGTCTCCCAGTATCAGACGCGGAGCAGCCATGGATTCCACTACCTCAAAAATTTGACGTTGTCCAATTTGAACTTTGGGAGATATATATATATATATATATATATATATATATATATATATATATATATATATATATATATATATATATATATATATATATATATATATATATATATATATATATATATATATATATATATATATATATATATATATATATATATATATATATATATATATATATATATATATATATATATATATATATATATATATATATATATATATATATATATATATATATATATATATATATATATATATATATATATATATATATATATATATATATATATATATATATATATATATATATATATATATATATATATCTCCCAAAGTTCAAATTGGACAACGTCAAATTTTTGAGGTAGTGGAATCCATGGCTGCTCCGCGTCTGATACTGGGAGACTTCAACTCGCACGGAGTATTGTGGGGTTCCCTCTACAATGATAATCGATCCTCTTTGATATACAATGTTTGTGACGAATTTAATATGACAGTTCTAAATACTGGCTAAACAACACGCATCCCCAGACCTCCTGCACGTCCAAGTGCATTAGATCTATCTCTGTGCTCGACATCACTTCGGTTAGATTGCACGTGGAAGGTTGTCCTCACGGTAGCGATCATTTGCCAATCGTTGTTTCAATTAACAGTGAATTAGGCCTTACGAATTCAATCAATGTTCCTTATGACTTAACACGAAATATTGATTGGAAAACATACGAAACATTAATTTCCACTTCTCTTGCTTCGACAGAAAAGCTACCCCCTACCGAAGAATATGAATTCCTAGCGGGTTTAATTATTGAAGCAGCAGAACAAGCCCAAACGAAATGCAATCCTGGAATGACAATAAATAGACGGCCCCATAATCCTTGGTGGGACAAAGAGTGCTCTGATGCATATGAAGCTAAAGAAGTTGCCTACAAAGAAATTATGAAACAGAAAGGGGGTATACGTGAGAACTTTGAAAATTATTTCATTTTGCAAAACAAATTTGACAGTATACGTCGTGCCAAAAAGTCTAGTTATTGGAGACGCTTCGTTGATGGCTTGTCAAGAGAAACATCAATGAGTACTCTTTGGAACACAGCCAGAAGAATGAGGAATCGAAACGTGGCTAATGAAAGCGAAGATTTTTCGAATCGCTGGATATTTAATTTTGCCAAGAAAATTTGTCCAGATTCTGCTCCTGCGTAGAAAATCATTCGCGATTTCATAGATTCGCCTTTGACAATGATGGAATTTTCAATTGCACTCCTCTCATGCAACAATAATGCTCCGGGACTAGACAGAATTAAATTCAACTTGGTGAAGAATCTGCCTGACCTAGCAAAAAGACGCTTGTTGAATTTATTCAACAAGTTTCTTGAGCAGAATATTGTCCCGCGTGACTGGAGACAAGTGAGAGTTATCGCCATTCCAAAACCGGGAAAACCAGCCTCCGATCATAACTCGTATCGACCGATTGCAATGCTATCCTGCATCAGGAAATTGTTGGAAAAAATTATCCTACGACGTCTCGACAGTTGGGTTGAGGCGAACGGCTTGCTCTCAGATACCCAGTTTGGTTTTCGGAGAGGAAAGGGAACGAATGACTGCCTGGCGCTACTTTCGTCAGAAATCCAACTCGCTTACGCAAAAAAAGAACAAATGGCGTCTGTGTTCTTAGACATAAAAGGAGCATTCGACTCAGTCTCGATTGATGTTCTCTCGGAGAAGCTACATCAATGTGGTCTTTCACCGATATTAAATAATTATTTATACAATTTATTGTCAGAAAAGCACATGCATTTTTCATCTGGCGATTTGGCGACACTCAGAACAAGTTACATGGGCCTCCCACAAGGCTCTTGTTTAAGCCCCCTTCTCTATGATTTTTAGGTGAATGACATTGATAATTGTATTGTCAGCCCATGCACTCTAAGACAACTTGCAGATGATGGGGTGGTTTCTGCCACAGGACCAAAAGCTATAAATTTACAACAACCATTGCAAGATAGCTTGGATAATTTATCAAATTGGGCTTTAAAATTGGGCATCGATTTCTCTACGGAGAAAACAGAGTTGGTCGTTTTCTCAAGGAAGCGTGATCCGGCTCAACTTCAGCTTCAGTTGATTGGTAGAACGATAGCCTCAGTCCTGACTTTTAAATACCTTGGAATTTGGTTCGATTCTAAAGGCACATGGGGAGGCCACATTAGGTATCTAATAACGAAATGCCAACAAAGGATAAATTTTCTGCGAACAATAACTGGATCATGGTGGGGTTCTCATCCAAGTGACATGATAAGATTGTATCAAACAACAATACTTTCAGTAATGGAATATGGGTGCATCTGTTTCCGTTCAGCTGCGAACACTCACATTATTAAACTGGAACGGATACAGTATCGTTGTTTACGAATTGCCCTAGGTTGCATGCAGTCGACCCATACGATGAGTCTTGAAGTACTAGCAGGAGTTCTTCCTTTAAAAGACCGATTCTGGGATCTCTCCTCTCGTTTACTTATTCGATGTGAGGTTATGAACCCACTGGTAATTGAAAATTTTGAAAGACCTGTTGAGCTTCAACCCCAAACCAGATTCATGACAGTGTATTTCAATCACATGTCACACGAAATAACGCCTGCTAGGTATGTTCCCACATACGTCAATATACTAGATACTCCTGAATCCACTTTATTCTTCGACACGTCAATGCAAGCAGAGATTCGTGGAATTCCGGATCATCTACGCTCGCGGGAGATCCCTAAAATATTCACAAGTAAATATCAACACATAGATTGCCTTAAAATGTTTTACACTGATGGGTCACGAATCAGTGAGGCCACTGGTTTCGGTATTTTCAACAATAATTTTTCAATTTCTCTCAAACTTGCAGAACCTTGTTTATATAGCGGAACTAGCAGCAGTTCACTTTAGTTTGCAAATAATTAATACTTTACCCCCGAACCATTACTTTATCCTCACTGATAGTCTCAGCACAATTGCAGCTCTACGCTCAAAGAGGATTGATAATCAAGATCCATTCTTTTTGGGGAAGATACGAGAATCTCTGAGTAACCTAACAAGAAAATGTTATAAATTTACCCTAGTGTGGCTCCCCGCCCATTGCTCTATTGCGGGAAATGAGAAAGCTGATAATTTAGCCAAGATTGGTGCACTAGATGGTGAAATATATGAAAGACCCATCGCTTACAATGAATTTTATAGCGCTTCTCGACAGAGGACACTTGCTAGTTGGCAAACATCTTGGGACAATGGAGATATGGGACGATGGCTACACTCAATTATCCCTAAAGTATCAACGAAGGCATGGTTCAAAGGATTGGATGTAAGTCGGGACTTCACCCGTGTGATGTCAAGACTCATGTCCAATCATTATACTTTAGATGCGCATCTCCGTCGTATTGGGCTCGCTGAGGGTAATCATTGTGCTTGTGGAGAGGGTTACCATGACATTGAGCATGTTGTTTGGTCCTGCACTGAATATTGTGAAGCCAGATCACAATTAGTAGATTCTTTACAAGTCCGAGGAAGACCAATCCATGTTCCTGTTAGAGACATCCTGGCGTATCGCGATCCTCTATACATGGAACTTATCTATCATTTTCTAAAAACAGCGTCTGTCAAAATTTAATTAAATTCATCTCCTCATACTCTCATCCAAGGCTAATCATTCACCAATTAAAGTGTCCTAGAATATTCAGTTTTTAAATTTAGACAATAACAGAAAAAAGTAAATAAATACACCCGAAAATACTAGATCATTATGAAATATAACAATGTAAGGAAAAAAGCAAACAATAAAGTGATTTCAGTGTTAGTTTTATACAAATTACTAGTATAGGTAAAATTAGTCTTAAGGATTTTTGTAACGTGATATATATATATATATATATATATATATATATATATATATATATATATATATATATATATATATATATATATATATATATATATATATATATATATATATATATATATATATATATATATATATATATATATATATATATATATATATATATATATATATATATATATATATATATATATATATATATATATATATATATATATATATATATATAGAAGCGATAGACATGTCTTTGCCTTTAATATTCGTTTGGACTGCTACAGCCTCAATGCCAGCAATCATGGGGATGGTAATTCTATAGAAAGAATAGCACTTTTTAATTCCTAGAAGCATTCCTCCATACGGGGTGTCTCGGTCTAGGCGAATAATGTTGAAATCATTTAAGTTGAAATTAATGTTTGAGGTAAGCCATGTTTCACATAGAGCAAAAGCATCGAATTTTAAATTATGCAGTAAAATTTTTAAGGAATCAATTTTTGGTATGATACTTCTGCAATTCCACTGTAAAACAGTGATGGAGTCTTTCACCTTAGGAGTTGAATTAACCATTGAAGGATATAATTGCTGCAAGGATGGGCCATTGAGCAATCAGCTGCTCTAAAAATGTTCTAATTGTTGGGAGGAAAGCTGAAAGTATACTCTTTAGTGGTTTAGAAATATTGAATGCTTTAAAAATCCAATCAACAATTTCAGAAAATTTCAATAATCCTACCCCCGGCTGAGGCTCAGAGGAAGTCGAAATTTTATTATTTCCAGTAATGGTGTTCTGTTTGGATTGTACGTTCCCAAAACCGGGCGGAATTGATTTCGGTTTTGAATCGGAATTTTTCGGTTTTGGGCGCAGTTTATCTATTGGTGGAGAAATTTTAAGGCCCTTTCTTGGCAGCTTGGGAAAAGAAGACTGTTTTCTTTTTCTGGAATTTGCGGGTAAAACAAATGATGTACCTTCGCACGCTCCGTCGGAGTCAGACTGTTCCGAAAATGGAGATGTGTAAGTGTTTTCTAAGAAGATGGGTATAGGGGTAGCATTTTTCAACATTTCTGCATAGGAGCGCTTAGACCTCTCCTTCAAGGATCGTTTAATTTTATCCTCGCGCAATTAATAAATGGGACATGCAAGGAGCTCGTGCGAATTTTCTCCGCACATTAAACACTTTTCTGAATTTTCATTGCATGTATCCTCTTGATGAAAACCCCCACATTTGCCACACCGTGCCTTATTGGAACAGTAAGTGGCTGTGTGGCCAAGCTGTTTACAATTAAGGCAATTCATTACACGAGGGATAAAAAGGCAAACAGGGAGACGAATCTTATCGATAATAACATAGTTGGGCAGCGCAGACCCAGCGAAAGTCACTCGAAACGAGTCAGACAGTCGATAAACTTTTTTATCTCCTTCGTGTGATACTGAATGCAATTGCTTGCATTCAAGTATCTTTACGTCTTTAAGTATGGTGTCTTTGAAACGACCAACCCCATGCTTAATTATGTCATCAACAGTCAAACTCGATTCTGTGATGACCCCATCAATTTCAATTTCCTTTGAAGGAATATACGCTCTATACTCACGCGTAAAAAGCTCGCAAGAAGCAATTGCATTGGCTTGTTTGAGACTACCAACGACAATGCGTATTTTATCTTTATTAACTTTGACGATCTCTTTTACATCCGAGAATCAAGTCAAATCTTTCGAAATTTGAATGATGTTTAGCGCCTTTACTTTACGTCTAATAAATACAATCCATGGTCCCGTTGACGACTCTGGGTAAATTTTAATTCTAATCTGGTTTACATTTTCAGCAGGCTTAGGGGGAGGGTCTGTTACTCGTTCTCCCATCTCGTCATCCATTTTACCTAGCAAAAAAAACTATCACTAAAAGGAGTGAAAAATATACCTGTTATACCGGTAGAACACACCTCATGTGTTACGTTGTAAACTCGGTGCCCGTTGTTTGACAATGTGACACTTGCTGTCCTTCTTCGTCGCGTTGCTTCTTCAGTAGAGAAATAGGCCTACCTGCAACACTTCAAAACTCTCTCCGGTTAAGCTGCTCGTCGGTATCACCACCACAAGCGCGCTCTCTCCGTTTCCACCACCGCGGTAGACAAATGTGGCTACCTGTGGCTTGCTGCGAAAATCCCACTGTCGATGCGGCACTTTCGGTGCTACTTGTTTTCCTTATTCGTCCACTTCTGCGGTAGACAAATAGAGCAAATGAGTCTACATGTGACGCTTCCCCTCTCGTCGATTAGAATTGCCCGACGACACCAATACAATATATTTTTTCTGTGTGTACAGGCACGATCACTGTCGATTTCTGCCACCGCGGTAGGCAAATTCGTCTACCCGCGGTTTGCTGTCAAAACACCACTTGTCGAGGATGCCGTTGACCACGCCTCCGACGTATCAACTGTCGACTCACACTTAACAAACTGGTCTCTCTCCCACAAAAACGCATACAGCGTCTCGCACTCTCTCTAGAACAAAACCTTCCACCTGGAGGCACAACCGTCTCGGCCGGTTGCAAAAACTGTTATATGTTGAATTCTGAGATGATTATGATATTCATTGAAAAAGTTTTTTTCAAATGACTTTTTTCTTTGAAAGTGGCCAACTTGAAATTTTGACGGTAGGTAGGAAACATAATTACCTATCTTGGAACAAAATTTCATCCAAATCAAAAATGTTTTAAATTTTTAAAATCGATTTTTTTCAGTGTAGGAGTCGATGAAGAATTTTTTTAATATTTTTATTTAAAAATTTGATAATTTTGTGAAAATCACTCCTACAACATTTTTTGTAGGATTTGTCACTTTTAGACTACAGCCATTTAAAAAAAATTGGTAAAAGAGTTTGGCCCTTTTCAAAAGACAGTCTAGATCATTTTTGGAAGAACAAAATATGCAAAGCGGCTTTTTGTGACAAAGTCTTCATGTACAGAAAGTTTCATTAAAATCTGAGAGGGTGCTGCCAACATTTGTTCGAATTGGCGCGAAATTCGTCGTAATGATTATTAAAAGTTTACCGTTAGCGTTCAAAGATAATTGTGAAAGAATATATGACTTACTATAACATCATCGTTAAATGCTTGCATTAATTTCATATTAATAATCCAATGGTGGTAGAAGATATAATCTTGATATAAGTTTGCTTGTCTTGCTGGTTTCGATATCACAAATATAACACAGTGAGTAATAAATATCAACATGAGATATAAATTTGATAGTTTTCTGTTATGACGTTCTGATCGGGATAGATAAACATTTTATACATTTTTAGATAGCTTATACGAATACCTTTCGAACGAGTAATAGTTTGTTAAAATCGGACTACTATCAAGAGAGATATTTAACACTGAATTCGAATGAAACATTTTTACCATTTCCCATAGCAAAAAATAAAACCAAGAACAGGCAATCTATTATTAACGCGAAAACGCCTAATTTTAGGTCAATAGCATCTTCGGGGAATTTAATGGGTGCAACATGCACTTTCTTTTGGTATTGTATTTTTTATTCCTCTACAAGTGAGATATTTTCATACATTTTTTTGGAAGTGATTGTAGTGAAATGATGTCTTCAGCGAATTTGTAGCTCTTACTTTTGCGAAAAACTTTAGTGAAGGCATCAAATATCTATTTTGAATAATTTGAAAGTTATGGCTTGTTGTTTGTGAATTACCCTTTTTTGTATATTTCTTGTTGAATATAGTAATAATCCACTTAATTAAGCCAAATATTGTTTCGATAGAAGGAGTTTCGTATTTAATTTTTCTGTCTACCACTGCTAAAAATAACCACTGAAAAATTCTAATTTGTCTGGATGAAACTTGATCACTTATCGGTGCAAAAAATTTCATTTACGTGAACCTTTTGGCAGCAAATTTTCTACCTTACACCATCAGATCGATCTGGAACATATCTCGAAAAATGAAAAGCGAAATAAATACCTAACTCCAAACAGCAGCGTAGCCAAAAGGAGGTTGACGAGAATAACACTTTCCGAAATCGGATTTCCTTCCTTTTTGAAAAATTGCTATTTCCGACTGATTCCTTAGGTTCTGATCGATTTTTATAATCATTTGATTTTTGTTTTATTATCAATTTTATGATTAAGTAAAATAAATAATTGAAAATAGTAATTTAAGAGGGGGTAAGGGTTTCAGCGTGAAAAAACACACTTTTTTGCGATTTTTTTAGAACTTTGCGTGAAGCGAATTGATTAAAACTTTTGTACATTATAGTATCCCGATGTGTTTCTGATCGGAATATCATTTCAATAACATGCTGTAATTTTTGTATGCAAAAATATCGACAAGCGGTGACGAAGCTTTTTGTAGAACGTCTCTGGTAAAACATGATTTGCGGTGTTACCTGCCATTCCAAAACTACTGAACCGATTTCTTTCAAACTTTGCATACACATTCTATGTGAAAAATACCTAACCCTAGGGTTCGTCGCGGTGCGGATGTGGGCGGTAAATGGATAGTCCGCACCGCAACTGCAAAGAAATAATAAAACCGTACCGCTTACCGCAACCGCACTGCATTTACCTCACCGCACCCCGCGGTAATTTTCTTTATTTTTATTTTCATATCTTCGGTACTCCGGTATTAATGCGGTAAAATTAATGTATTTTTAAAAATTGTGTTGAATTTGTTCATTTATTTTGTATAACCATATATAATAAAGTGTTATTCTTATTTACACGAAAATTAACTTTGACGGACTCCTCAGAATGTAATATTTTTGAAAAAAATTGCGATTTTTATCAATAAAATGCCATACATTTTAAGACCAATACTTTCGAAATAAGGTAAAACATTGTCATTCTAAATATTAACATAGCGCTGAAGTCCTATGAAATGTAGCTGTATTTAATCAATATACATACAAAAACGTTCTTCCGCAGCAATTAATAGGAGAACTTTTAATTTAGTTTTAATCAGTAAATTGAAAAAATGGAACAATTAAGTGGTAAAACTCGAACGTTCTGACAGAAGAGTTTTCCTAATAATGGAATTGCTAAGCATTCGCTAAGAAAATAAATCTAGTTGCGTCCTTCTCAAATGGTAAAAGTAAATGACGTAGCATTTTGAGTGATTTTTAACACCCCCGTCCCCCATCGTAGCATTTCGCCACAAACCTCTAAATACCCCCTGGTAATTACGTAGCTTGACGGTAATTCTCCCCCCCTCCTTGTCCACGAAAAATATAAAAAAACGATGTTAGTTATTCCCTTTTAAAAAAGCTACGTAGCATGACATGACCCCCTACCCCCTGTCGTCACACATCATCACAAAATACTATACTCCCCTCTCCTCCATATAATGCTACGTCATTTATGGATGATCCCATAGTTTTAATTCACTTTTTAATACAGACTGCAGACTTCATCAATTATTTTTTGAAGTGTCTCACCGCACCGCAGCTTTTGCGGTGCGGGTGCGGTAATTACCGAAACCGCTACGAACCCTACCTAACCCCTACGTTGAGATTTTGAGATAAATTTTCAATTAAGAGGGTTTTTACTCATTTTAAATAAAAATTACTATTTTTAATGGAAAAAATCCGCGTTTTTAGGAGAAAACACCCCCTTAAATAAAAAATTATCCCAAAAACTCAACGTAGGGGTTAGGTATTTTTAACATAGAATGCGTATGCAAAGTTTGAAAGAAATCGGTTTAGTAGTTTTTGAATGACAGTGAACACCGCAAATCTTGTTTTTTCCACAGACGTTCTACAAAAAGTTTCTTCACCGAGTCGTTTGTCAATATTTTTTCAAAGAAAAATTACAGCGTGTTTTTAAAATGATACACTATAATGCACAAAAGTTTTGATAAATTTACTTCACGCAAAATTCTAAAAAAATCACAAAAAAGTGTTTTTTTCACGCTGAAACCATTACTCCAATACTGAATTTTACAAACGTTAAACAGCACATCATCTTACAAAATAATGATGGCGGTAAATACTTCAACAAGGATTTACGGAGAATTTACTCTTCAAACAAATTTAGTTCGAGACTTAGGCTCCACGTGTTGAGGGCATCAAAATGTTTTAGGTTATTTGTATTTAAAATAAATTATTATGATTTTACTGTTTATGTCTTCTACTCTTTACAAACAATAAAATTTTCATTTTGTCCAAAGTTTGAGTTTGTGAAGCTCAAAATAGAAGGTTATTTTAGGAAAAAATAGATTTAAGAACATTTCGTAAGTATCATTTTATAGCTCGATATACTCCCTACACATAGTATTCATGCCTTCAAAAAAGCTGTTTTAAATGATGGTCTCAACATGTTCGCTAAAAACACGAATTATGTTACTATTTTTTTAAAAATTAGTTCTCCTTAATTTTAAAACATCAAAGATAACGAATTCGGATTTATGCCATTTTGACAGTAAGTTCGTTTTACACCAAACTCGCATCAAACCGAATTTCCGGCTATGCCGCTGACTACAAGTAAGTAGAAACAAAGTCGTTCTACACTCGTCCACAAAAAGCTTCTTCGAATACTGCCTATCTATTATACCACATTTAAGACCCGATTTGATCAGCCCCTGATTTTGTCAACCTCATATGAAAATGTTTTATCAGACAAACAAGGTTGAATTTGAGTAAATACTTTCTTGAGCATATTTTCCTTATCTCAAAGATGCGAATACTCAGAAAAAACTAAGAGAGATTTATATTAAATAATCAGAAATTGTTACCAGACTACATCAAGGGAAAATATAGGGACAACATCAAGAGAAGGGAAGAATATTTTAACAGCTTAGGTTTATTATAAAGAATGAAAAAATATGTCCCGATTTAGTCAATGTTCCCATTTTGTCAGCCCAAAACATACCATGGGGCTAATAGCAACAGGACTTTACTGTATTTATTATTCTAACCAATAAAATTATAATTTTTATGCAGAATTATTCTTCAGAAAATTCTTAACAAGACTTAATGTTTTTAGCGCTTCAAAAACTTAATTTCATTAAAAAATTTTGGTTTTAAAACTTCGAAAACAAAGTGACTTTTTGTAGGCAGGCACTGCGGGTAAACCCGACACCCCATCGGGGTAAGATCGACACCCCCTTTATTTTCTCTCCACTTTAATAAAATCTTTATCTTTATTAAAAATGAGATATATGCGTGATTAATAGTGTGAGAATGTATGATGCAAATATATGCTTTTTATTGCTTCATCATGTAGTGAGGGGAAGAAAGTTCGAAAGCGTAGTACTATAAATAAGAGTATTTTATGCTATATTATTATTTCTTGATATGGGTATTTCCAAATAATCCTTGCGCACATCATTGCAACATCCAGTGTCATTTTATTTCGTAAGAGAAGATTTGCAAGCGTTCTACGTTCTGCTAATCGAATTCATTCACTTATAAGTGGCACAAACACTTCTTAGTAAAACTATCTTTTTCAGATTTGATTTTTCGGACTCTGATCATCAACGATCTATTGGGGTATACATAAAATCATTGTCTCATTGTGTTGCAGAACCTATGACAAACCTTTTTGCAGAAATAGCAAAAGCTTCGATAGAATCAGATAAGCGAAAATTCCAATTTTTTATTTTTAAAGAGACTTACAAGAAATAAACACAATAAAAGTATTTCTGTGTATTTCTGCTACTACTATAGTGTTCTAATAGGCTAATTGAAGTGTCACAAAGATCCCCAGCATTTTGTAATGAATCGCAAGCACAACCATCTTAACAGCGTGTCGGTTTTAACCTAACCGTAGGGTGTCGGTTTTACCCCAACAGCGCACATTTTTTTTATAAAAGCAATTAAAAATATTGAATTTCTCAAACTCGTCTTCAATGCAACTAGTTGATCATAGGAAAGGCCGATAATATTAGGTACTGAAAAATATGGTGACTTGAAAAGTTTTTGTTCAGTTAAAACCTTAAAATCTACCAACGAAATTTAACATCCAGACGAGTATGAACGCTGCTGTCATATGTTTTGTTTATTTTTATGACATTTCGCGCACCAATGTAAATCCAATTTTTCTTCAAATGCTCTACATAAACGTACTAATAATAATGTGTCATTATGAAATGAATAAAAATTCGATGTCTAGGAAAAGTTGTGGGGTGTCGGTTTTACCCACAGTGTCGGTTTTGCCACAATTTCCCTAGGTACTAGAAAAACTCTAGAAAGAGAACTGCGGAGACTCCATTTTGTATCGATTGGATTCGGGTTTAGCTGTCAAAAAAACGAATCCAATCGAACATTGCCTATCCTTATAACATTGGACGTGTTGCCATACAATGCTGGGGCATACGTTGCCAAAAATACTGTTTTTCTCTCCGCAGTTATCTTTCTAGAGTTTTTCTAGTAGATACATCCCTTTTTGAGGATATTTTTTCAATTGTATCGAACTACACCAATTTTTGGTAGTTTATTTTATCGACTTCTTCTGGCGAACCTATTCCCATTCGTGCGAGTTGATGTTAAATTTATTGGTAGAAAAATCGTGTAAATCTACGTCTCATATAAATACATATACGAGCATAAAAATGACAATTTTACGTATGATTTTAATTTTACATGTCGTTGAATTTTGCGAGTCATGTAATTTTACTTCACATAAGACGTTTGTTTAAAATGTTGAAGAGTATAATTGTATGGCACTGCGCATGGAAAGTACTTCTTTCATGTAAAAATAAACAGAACACGCTTATATTTCGTCAATTACGGTTTGTTAGATTGTGGCAAGTTTAGAATTACGTCAACGATAAAATTCAGATTTTTTTGGTGTGTATACTTAAGGGCTTATATGTTTCGGATTGAGAAAATGCAGAAATTTTCTGCATTTTCCCTACACAATACTACAAAATCTCATTAAGAAAAATTTCACCAATAAGGTTGTGATAATTATGAAGTATTTGAAAATTTTTAATAGTTCCATTTTTTAATAAACAGAGTAGCGACCGTCGCTTCACAACGCAATTTATTTTTCATTGCTTGCGGTGAGCCTCGAATTGTTGAACTGAAAATTATGGAATAGGAGTTAGTTTTTAGTATTATTTAAAGATTTAACCCGCCGAAAATCGCATAAATGGCTCTGCATAAGACCCACTGCCCTAAGACGATTTCCCTAGATTTTCAGAGCAGCGTACACTAACGCAAGTGGCGGAAGATTATTGAAAAATTCCGTGAAAAAGAAAGTTCCAGTAATTATAGAGTGACCATATCAGACGAGTAAAAATCCAGGAAAGAAAGGGTATTGCGTCCCCCCGTTAGCTCTCAATTGACATTGCCTTTTCCGCATGTTTTCGGTAGTTAAAAAGTTCTGGGGTCTGGCAGGCAGAGCTTCGACAGTAAAAAGTTCTGGGAATCTAGGAGGAAGAGCTCTGCCAGAAAGTCTTTCGTCGGAATTCGATCACCAAGAACTTTTTCGGATTTACACAGAGGCAGTTCTTGCAACACCACCATCAGCAAACGTTTCACGCTGAGATAGTCTGTGTAGGACCGGCGAGGAGTTATCAGTACTAAAAACACGACATTGACGTAAATCAGAAACATCATGTTTGGTTCGTTTCCCTCGTCATTCGTTCTCCCGACAAAGCGCATTCAGGTTCGGACATGTTCGGTTTCAGAAGCAAACTGAATTTTATTTCCATTCTACCTATGAGAGGGATTATTGAGCAAAAGTGCACCAGATAAAGATCAAACTGTCCACATAAAAACAAATAAATGCTTTGGTTGGTGAAGGAATATATATTTCCTCTGCACTCAAGCATTCCATTCTGCATGAAGTTTCAGTCAGTTGAAAAGTTATGGGGTTTTCGATTGATTGACACCGGTGTAGTAGATTGCACTGGTTTTGCACTTTCTAGCAGAAGTGTCAATGGAACATACCCAGTTTTCTGCACTTCTGCAAGAAAGTGCAAAAACGGTGCAGTTTCAGTGCACTCCACTACACCGGTGTCAATCAATCGAAAACCCCATTAATGAATGAGAATCTGAATTTTGGTTTCGGTAAATACAAGCAGAAATGAGCAACTGATTTTGAAATTTCGCAGCACTGTTTGAGCGCGACATTCCATATTCCCTGTTATGTAGGATGTTACACTCGGCGGTTAGTTGCTGTTCAGCGTCCACGCGTGAAGGCATGTTAATCGTCCATTAGCTATTTCATTTATTTGATACGCCTCAATGCATTACCTGAGCCGTGGATCTTTTAATATTATCAATGTGTATATATTTTATTTTATTGTACAATATATTTTATTTTATTGTATATCCATCGGATCTTGTGTACGCGATTTGTTACTTTGCGTAAAGATTTTATTTCTTGTTGAAGATCTATTTACTTCATTGCCTCTTTTGCTTGTGGATCACTTAGTTGGTTTTCTCTCGGTTTATCGTTTTCCTTCATGCTATCCTCGCTGTTAATGTTGTGTGGACGATTACCTGGTTTGAGTTATTTGTGGGGCCTACGGGTCACGATCGCGTATTCGTTTTCTTTATTATTTACTTTATTACCGGTGGTGCTGGCAGTTGATTGGAAAGTACAGTAGGATTCCGTTTTTGGCAACAATTTTTTTTTCAGTTGCCAAAACCGGAACCGTGCCAAAAATGGAACCTTGTTTTTGAAGTTTAGATTTTCAATTTACGATTTCAAAAATGTTTCAAGGATTTTTAATCATATGTGAAATGGAATGAAATGAAAGAAAAATATAAGAAAATTCAATTTTATTCATGTTTTTATCAAATTCAGACGTCGTATGGTGGGGCAGAATGCTACTTTCGACGCCCAAAACCTCTAGCGCCCTGGGTATATATCGTGGAGGATTGGTGTCTTTAGCAAAATATCTTAGATGAAAATGATATTTTGACAATTTAGGTTTTGATCTATATAAGTAGAAACTGATCTAGATTAGTTCTATCTTTTGACAGAGGTGTTCTATCAAAAAACTTTCCTCGACAAAGTTGTTCGTTTGATATTTTTAACGTATGTACTGAAGACAGTTATACTTTATAACTTATGTAGATGGCACTACATGACATTAAAAAAAAATACTCGAGAAAATGAATTTTAACATTTTTTATGAAAAATAATAAATGTTTTATTTCTATATCTTCGAAAAAGGTTTCAAAGTGTGTTATCATGACATTCGCTCCTGGGATTGTTATCTTTTCTTTCGTGAATATTAATGAACAATTTTGTTTAAAAAACATAGCTCTTTTAAAAAATAAATAAATTTTGTCCTCTATAACTACCAATCGTCGATCTTTCAGATGGCATTGATTGATTGAAAATCAAATTGCAATGTTTGAAGATAGGTTTGAAGAAAACCTGCAAAAATCACTTGCAACTGTCCAAACAAAAGGGATTAAAACATCAGTGCTGCGGTGAAAATGTGCTCCTATAAAAGTTCAAAAATCTCCAGAACAATGCATTGCAGAAATTAATACATCAAAAGATAAGCAACCCTATTTTTCAAGAGCCACGCTACCTTAAATCTTAAAACAAATCATAACAAATGAACCATTATAGATAACCTTGTTTATTCAGCAAACTTGCTTCAACTCATTTCTGTTAGTAAATTGTAGGGCATTCCGCAGGAAAACTTCACACATCTAAACAGTCGATACTTTGAACACCTCAACCACAAGGACCACCCTAATTCCATTCATTTGAAAAACTCGCCAAAAAAACTAACAAATTAGCCAAAGACATTATAAAGCAAACCAAACTATTTGGGGGCCATCAGTTTTGTATTCCTAAATACGGCTTTGGGAAGCACCATGGTCAGCTTTCGATATGTACTGAAAATTTAGTGCCAAGTTTTGTGTTGACGTCGTAATAATACAAAGATAAAGAGGCTCGCAATGTTACTAAGGTTCTATTGAAAATTTTCTCCAGAACTAGTCTTATCACGCAGTGTAGCGCATTCCTCTGTACTTGACTCTTAAAGGGCACAGGCTCTGGGTCTTACTATAAAAATTAATTCCGGCAGACACTAGTTACACTGCTACCAGTTGTAATATACTTAAAAAATACATTTCTATACTTATTGTGATCATTAAATACAACACGTATAGTGTAAAATATAGTTAACCCTTAAATGCATAACACTGTTTTAAAACAACATTCGAAAAGCATTTTAAAATTATCACAGTAATGTATTGAAACTATGAGACAATTTTAACATAATTTGGAGAAAAAAATATTAATATTCCCTTTAAGGGTTAATATGACTCCCATGTTTGGAAATAAAGTCAAATATGATGTCAATTGATACAAAAAAATATCTATTGCACATTTTTAAATGACTTATTATGTACAACAAGAATGTTGCCAAAAACGGAACCCGTTTGTTGCCAAAAACGGAACGTGGCAAAAACGGAATCTTACTGTAATAGGAAGCATCACAATGATCGGACACGTTGTGCGTAGGTTCTGTTGTTCCAGAATTCGTTGGTGCCTGAGCTGCAAATCTGGTGGTTTGTGATTTAGTTGATGTTGATGAAGGGCTGTGTGATGGATGTGCTTGCAGTCGATATTGATTCGTTAGAGGTTTGTGTACATGGTTTCTCGTAGTTGGACTTCTTGTGTAACAACGTAAGGCACGCAGGGGTCTGTCCTCCATACGCGCTCAGCGTGAATCGAGATTTGGTCACGCGTTTTGCTTTGAATTGAAGGTTCAGATATAAAGGAATTGGTTCCGTCACTCGCATTCTCACGAAACAAATACCGTTGGAAACACCTAGAAATTTTTTTCTCCTTGTTTCAAACTTAAAGGATTCCACCGTTACGTATTCCGACATGATGGTTGTAAAAAATATTTTTTTTATTCATTTCGTTTATTTGATAGGCACAAATGGGTTAGCTTGGCGGTGCCGAATTCTTTTGTTTTTACATTTTGAATATCTTAAAACTAGGAGGTTACAATGTTGAAACATTTTTTTATAAAAGAGAAAAAATTTACAGCTATCTTAAGACTAGAAAAAAATTCTATATATAAGAGAGGGGGCAAAAGATTTTTTTTGACATTAAAAATGTCTTACTCCACTATCTGGGGCTAGGTGTCATTCTAAAATCTAAACTATCTCCCATGTAACGAAACTATGTAAGGTTTGCACGCTTATAACTCCGATATTACTAGATGGATTTTAATCATTCATACACCAACCGATTCAGAAACACCTAACTTAAATATTGGTAATAATTTAATATCTCCCCAATAAAAGTAGACGTTTGGAAATTGGTAAAATTAAAAAGTTTACGAAAAACGGGAAAATTACCATTCGTGAGGCAGATTTCTCAAACACAGCCGTCAAAAAAGGGCAGCTTAGTTGCTCAATGAAACACGAAAAGTCATAAATAGAAGCAACGCATGTCCGTTTAAATCAGTTGTTGCTCTTATCTTATACGAGCAACATCGTCTGCGGGCGACGCAATAAGCGCTATCGATTTTCGGTAACATTGGTATTCGCACACACTAGCACCTAAGTGACTAAACCATATACGGTTAGTTTATAAATAGAGGTGTCGCGTACCCGTTTGAATCAGTTTTTGTTCTTATGTCGAACGGGTAAGATCATGGCTGCAGCGTCTGGGCACTACAATAAGCGGTAGACGCTATGCATTTTCGGCAGCGGTGGCCGTGTGCGGATTTTTCGGGTAACCGTGCTGGTCACAGAATGATTTGCAAAGTGGGTGGGTGGTTTGCATTTAATTCAATACGGTGTGTGCTGCTTAAGAGTGTTGTGTTTGAAAAAAATATATTTATTTTTATGCATGCGTGTGCGTTGTAACTTGTTAATCCATGTTTACGGCGCTTTGTAGCTGCGTAGGGTAAAGAGCCTATTGGTTTTCATGTTTCATATTTCGGTTATATGTTTTTTTATGAGTAAGGCATCTGACAACGTGCTTCTGTAGTTATTGCACTGTTCAGCAGCGTAGTATTTTATATAGGAGAGTACACTTAGGTTTTTTACGCGGATTTTGAAATTTACGCGGTTTTCATTAACGCGTTTTTTTTAATTTACGCAGTTTTCATTTACACGGCCTGTATCCCCTGCGTGAAAAATCTGAGTGTAATTGCATCGGAAACAATCACATTCCCAGCAGAACTTTTTGTTTTCTAATTTCAAACACTTTTGTTTCGTACTGCACACAACGGAAAATTTTAAAACTGAACTTACCGTCCCAGCAGCAGTTTAAGCGGGTGTTCTTTTTCGATTCAAATTCAAGCCATGTCTTAAGCGTTACTGGACTTAAAATTGTTTTCCCAGTTTATCCAGTCAGAATATCTGTCCTACCCTATGTATTTAAAACACAGTTCTAATTGCGTTTTAAAGTATACAACAAATAGAACGGTTGGGTATACTAATTTAAATTTTAAAATAAATCTGTTTTAAATTATGAAACAAACCGCTGTACTGAAGATATAATTATGTCAGTCCTATTACCACATAAAACACCTATATAACATAAAACACTGCAGAATTGGTTTAATAATACAATGTTTACACTACAGAGTTATAACACGTTTTAATAATTAGCAACAAGAAAAATGTCACCAAGATAGCATAAAAACCCGTTTTAACTGGTAGTGCGAACGTTGTATAACAATGTAATTTATCAAATAATTTCATTTTTTCAACCACTAATCGATCAAGAAATACTTAACCTTAAGATTGTTTACTTAAGTTCATTAGTACATTATTGAAAATTTAAATGGAAAATGAAATTTCATATTTCATGGAGAATCTGTATATTTCCGTTGGCGGGCGTGGGCTTCCTCACCACAGCTCTCAATATGGAACTTTTCTTTTGAATATATTTTCTGGACAGACCAGCCTATTTTTACTAGATGGATCAGCCAAATAATGCCAATCACCTGGTGAGATACTTGATTATTTAATAGATTATTGTTAAAAGACCTTCAATAAATTATGTTATGTATATAGCAAATTGTAACATATGAAAACAGGCGAGTGAACAAGAACGTGAGTCGATATGTGTGATAGATAAAATTCATTTGCACGCTCTTGAAAAAAGCTACATTTTTAATGTCACCGTGGTCGTGTCCTGTACACAACCCTTTAATTTTTTTATGAAAAATTTTAAAACAAGGGATTCAATAGTAATAGTTTTTAGGAAATATTTACAGTTATCTTAAAACTAACAATATAGTTTGGTACACAAAAGGGGGAACAAATATTTATGAAAAATTTCACAGATGTTTTAAACCTAGGGATACAATTCTATTTACAAGATGGGGGACAATAGTTTTAACAAAGAGTAGAAATTACAACTATCTTAAAACTAGGAATACGGAATACAAATTTGATTTTTTTATCGGATACTTATGCTTGGTCATTTCCAAAATCGGTGTAGAAGTAGTTGTATCATGGACAGGGGAGAGAAGGCGTAGATAGTGACCGGTAGAGAAGAGCAAAACTTGCAACTTTCGGGCAAACGGGAGATCAGCGAAACAAATTTGCGCCTTAGTCTAGTAGGTCGGATTGGCGGATGGAATTCTTCGGACCCGCGGGGAATCCTTCAAAGTGAATCCTTCGGACCTCGACTCGCTCTCGCTTCAGATTCCGTAGTGATAAGGGCGACGGCGGTTACATAGTGGCAGTCTGGAGCTTATCGGTTCCACACGGCAAGAGGAAACTTCTAAAAACGAGAAATAAAAAGAGAGGGGCTAAATTGGGATATTTATCGTTTTTATGAAAGTATAAATAAGGGACATATAGGGGAAATCACGATTTGCCAGCATATCTCGGACTGGGACATTGGGTGGTCTACGTCGAGCCCGAAGGGAATCCTTCAACTGAGACCTGGCGTCCAAATACCCGGCGCATACCCAGACAACGTGCTCGATGTCGTGATAGCCCTCGTCACAAGCGCACAGACTACTCTCCGCAAGCCCAATACGCCGCAAATGTGCATCTAAGGTGTAGTGGTTGGACATAAGTCGGGACATTACACGAATAAAATCCCGACCCACATCCATCCCCCTGAACCAAGGCTTCGTTGATACCTTTGGGATAATCGAATGTAGCCATCGTCCAAGTTCCCCATTGCTCCACGAGGTTTGCCAACTGTTGAGCGTCCTCTGACGACAAATACTAAAAAATTCGTTGAAGCAGATTGGTCTTTCGTATATGTCACCATTTAATGCGCCCACCTTTGCTAATGAGTCGACCTTTTCATTGCCCGGGATAGAACAATGAGAGGGGACCCAAACAAAGGTAATCTGATAAAAAATTTCAGATAACGTACACAAGGACTCCTGTATCTTCCCCAGAAAATACGGGAATTGCTTTTTAGGCTTCACCGCACGAAGAGCCTCGATAGAGCCGAGGCTGTCCGAAACGATGAAGTAGTGATCTGTGGGCAGAGTGTCGATGATCCCAAGGGTGTACTGAATTGCAGCTAACTCTGCGACGTAAACTGAAGCGGGATCATTGAGCTTGAATGAAGCGGTGATAGTATTGTTGAAGATACCGAAGCCAGTGGACCCATCGAGATTTGATCCGTCAGTGTAGAACATTTTGTCACAGTCGACTTCTCGGAATTTATAATAAAATATATTGGGGATCACTTGAGGGCGTATATGGTCCGGGATTCCACGAATCTCTTCCTTCATGGATGTGTCGAAGAATACAGTAGAATCAGAAGTATCTAGGAAACGAACACGGTTGGGAGTATAGGAAGAAGGATTAATGCTCTGTGCCATGTAGTCGATGTACAAGGCCATAAATCGGGTTTGAGAAATAAGCTCGACGAGCCTCTCGAAGTTTTCAATCACCAATGGGTTCAGAATGTCGCATCGAATGAGCAATCGATATGAGAGTTCCCAAAATCGATTTTTCAGCGGAAGAATGCCCGCCAGCACTTCGAGACTCATCGTATGGGTCGAATGCATGCAACCCAAGGCAATGCGCAAGCAGCGATACTGGATTCTCTCCAGTTTGATGAAGTGTATGTTCGCAGCGGAGCGGAAACAGAAACACCCGTACTCCATCACCAACAGTATCGTTGTTTGGTACAACCTCATCAGGTCTCCTGGGTGAGCACCCCACCATGTTCCAGTTATTGTTCGGAGAAAATTGATCCTTTGTTGGCATTTCTGTTTCAGATACCTAATGTGACATCCCCAGGTACCTTTAGAGTCGAACCAGACCCCGAGATATTTAAATGTGAAAACCTGGTTGATCGTTGCACCCATTAATAGAAGCTGGAGTTGCGCCGGCTCACGCTTCCTAGAAAAAACAACCAACTCAGTTTTCTCAGTGGAGAACTCAATACCCAGCTGAAGAGCCCAAGCAGACAAATTGTCCAAGGTATTTTGTAATGGTCCTTGCAAGTCGGCAGCTTTGGGCCCTGTAACAGAGACCACCCCGTCGTCTGCAAGTTGCCTTAGCGTGCATGAATTGGCAAGACAATCGTCAATGTCATTCACGTAAAAATTGTAGAGCAGGGGACTTAGACATGAGCCCTGTGGAAGACCCATGTAGCTAAATCGCGATGTTGTTAAATCGCCATGCGAAAAGTGCATGTGCTTTTCAGACAACAGGTTTAGCAAAAAGTTATTTAAAATTGGTGAAAGACCATGCTGGTGCAGCTTCTCTGACATAATGTTGATAGAAGCTGAGTCAAAAGCCCCCATAATATCCAAGAAGACTGATGCCATCTGCTCTTTGTTAGCATAGGCCATTTGGATTTCTGTAGAAAACAACGCAAGGCAATCGTTCATCTCTTTGCCTTTGCGGAAGCCAAATTGTGTATCTGACAGTAAGCCATTTGCTTCAACCCAATTGTCGAGGCGAAACAAGATCATTTTCTCGAACAACTTCCGAATACAGGACAGCATTGCAATCGGCCGATACGAGTTGTGGTCGGAGGCTGGTTTTCCTGGTTTTTGAATGGCGATGACCTTCACTTGCCTCCAGTCATGAGGGACAATGTTACCCTCAAGAAACTTGTTAAATAAGTTCAGCAAGCGCCTTTTTGCAGTGTCAGGCAGCTTCTTCAGCAAGTTGAATTTGATTCTGTCTAACCCTGGGGCGTTATTGTTGCATGATAAGAGAGCAAGTGAAAACTCCACCATCGAAAACGGTGTTTCGTTCGCGGTATCGTGAGGAGACGCGGCGCGGCACGTTCCGGGACAGAGTCCGGACAGATCTTCTTGACGAAAGCGAATATCCAACGGTTTGAATATTCCACGTTCTCGTTGGTACTGTTTCGATTACGCATACGTCGAGCCGTACCCCAAAGAGTGCTCATCGCTGTTTCTCTCGTTAACCCGTCGACGAACCGGCGCCAATAACTGCGTTTTTTGGCTTTCATTAGACTCTTCATTCGCTTTTCTAACGACGCGTACTGTTGATAGCTAGCGGGTAACCCGTCTTCCCGGAAGGCCTTATATGCAGTGGACTTCTCCGAGTACAGCTCTGAGCACTCTTTATCCCACCACAGTGTGGGAGACCGTCCATGGGTATTCGCGCTGGGTACTGGTTTAGTCTGAGCTTGATTCGCACTGTCGAGAATCAAGCCAGCCAAAAACCTGTACTCTTCCTCCGGAGGAAGTTCTTGAGTGGATTCGATTTTAACGGATATCGCGGTCGCGTAACTCTTCCAATCAATGTTCCGTGTGAGGTCATACGAGGCATTGATTGTTTTCGATGGTCTTGAACCGTTAGCAATTGAAATCACGATAGGCAAATGATCGCTACCGTGGGGATCAGGGATCACCTTCCACATGCAACTGTAGCGATGTCGAGCAAAGCGATAAATCCAACGCGCTTGCGCGTGTTGGTGGTGTAGGAATCCGCGTCATTTCTCCCGTGTTTAAGATGGTCATGTTGAAATTGTCGCAAAGATCTTGGATTAATGTTGATCTATTATCATCATGAAGACAACCCCATACCGTACCGTGCGAGTTAAAGTCTCCCAGAACTAGCCGCGGTGCCGGTAAGGATTCTGTGATATTACAAAGCGTTCAGTGCCCTACCGAGGCTCTAGGAGGAATGTAGATGGAAGCAATGCAAAGGTCTTTACCTTTGATTAAAACTTGACAAGCGACAATTTCAATGCCTGGTGTCGAAGGGAGGTTAATTCGGTTGAAAGAATAGCACTTTTTGATCCCCAAAAGTACTCCTCCATAGGGGTTTTCTCGATCCAGATGAATTATATTAAAGTCGTGGAAGTTGAGATTTATATCGGAAGTTAACCAAGTTTCACATAATGCGAAAGCGTCACATTTTAAACTATTTAGTAAAAATTTAAAGGAACCGATTTCGGGAGGATACTTCTGCTGTTCCACTGTAGAACAGTGATCGAATCGGTGACCTCGTTCTATGACTTAGCCATCGAAGGATATGATCGCTGCAAGGAGGGGCCATTTAGTAGTTAACTGCTTCAAAAATGTTTGCACTATAGGGAGAAAACGTATCAGAAGCCTTTTAAGAGGATCAGTAACATTGAAAGCTGTGAGAATTAAGTCCACTATGTCAGAAAATTTCATTAGTCCGCTACTGGACTGAGTATCTGTTTGAAAAAAGGGGACACTTGGGGTTTTTGGTGTCCCTGGAAGTGGTGGGTACTCCTTGTTAGAATTAATATTTCCAAGTCCTGGAGCAAATTGCTTCGGCTGTAGTGCATCACTTCCGTTGGATTTATTGATTGTAGTTGGCGCACTCTGAGGGGACGACACCTTGGCCCCCTCACGAGGCAATTTAGGGGAGACTAGATTTCTCCTCTTCCTGGATTCCAATGGGGTTAACCAATGATGTTCCCTCTTGTGGGTCGTCAGATTCTTGCTCAACGCCAGCCAAAAGAGCAAAGGAATTTTCGGAAGGGACAGATGGCGAAGCATTTCTGCATAAGAGTGCCTCGAGCGATCCTTAAGGGAGCGCTTAATTTTATCTCCGCGCTGCTTGTACGCCGGGCATGACTTAAGAGCATGCGGAGGGCCCCCGCAGTAAATACACTTCTCAGTTTCTCCACCGCAAGCGTCATCCTCATGCTCTCCCTCGCATTTGCCGCACCGTTTTTTATAGCCCCAATAAGTGGCTGTGTGGCGCAGTTGCTTGCAATTGCTGCAGTTCATTACCCGCGGTACAAACAGGCGAACAGGTAGGCGAACCTTATCCAGGAGGACATAGTTGGGAAGAGCAGACCCGGAGAAAGTCACCCGAATCGAGTCTGACGGAGAATAAGTTGTCTTATCATTTTCAGTTTTTGCGGAATACAATTGCTTGCATTCCAGAATCTTCACCTTTTGAAGTGAAGGATCCTTAAAGCAGCCAACCCCGTGCTTCAACAGGTCTTCGCACTTTAGACCCGGTTCGGCGACGATTCCATCGATCTCCACTGCCCTACAAGGCACATACACCCTGAATTGTTTCGTAAAATGCTCGCTGCGAGCAATCTGGTTTGCCTGATCGAGGTCATTTACTATAACGCGTATCTTATTAACTCGAACACGTGTTATCTGAGCTACGGCCGGGTAGTTAGCAGTCAGCTCCCGTGATATTTCTAGATTTCGTGTTGGGCCGGAAATACACCACCCAGGGTCCATTTGAACTGGCTGGGTATGTTTTAATACGGGCAGGACTGGGGGAATCAGGGGAGGGAGTAATTTCGGGTTTATCCGGTAAATCCATGGGAATATCATTCCCATCCAATGTTCCTTCGCCCTCGGCCATTAAGGCACGAGGATAGCACGTGGTGTAAACGAGAGATGAAACTTGTATTCAGGGGAAAGGGAAAAGTAGAGACCGATCGGGGAAAGGGAAATGAAAGAAAGAAAAATAATACTTAGCTTATATAGCGGCGTGTCCGGCTATTCTGGTATTCACTTCACCAGCCTGGGCACCGGCGAACAAAGACTGCCTCAAACAATGGTTGACCTTCACTGACAATATATATTCTTGTTCACTTTATGCACAGCACCAGAAAACGAACTGCTTCGATCGAGAGCTCGGAGAGTTATGTAAAAAAATATTAATAGTACCCAGGTGTAGATCGTTCAGACGCATATCAATCTTATCATTGTCAATATAAACGGGTATCTTTATCCTAACATTATCATGCTCAACGACGTATTACATGTTGTCTTCCATAGCGTAGCTTTCCGTTATGGCCAAAGTTTTAAACGTTATAAGTAACGAGTGTGGTGCGGTTGTATAACGACGACTTCCGTTAGTCTAAACTGCTCACGCTGGCTTTGGACGAATTTTATTATTCGATTGTTTTGCTTGTTTATAGTACTGGCACGGTACATATAGACATCAGACCTTAGGTAGAAACGTTCATTTGATTCACTGCATATATATATATATAATATATATATATATATATATATATATATATATATATATATATATATATATATATATATATATATATATATATATATATATATAATATATATATATATATATATATATATATACTATACTGCATATATATATATAATATATATATATATATATATATATATATATATATATATATATATATATATATATATATATATATATATATATATATATATATATATATATATATATATATATATATATATATATATATATATATATATATATATATATATATATATATATATATATATATATATATATATATATATATATATATATATATATATATATATATATATATATATATATATATATATATATATATATATATATATATATATATATATATATATATATATATATATATATATATATATATATATATATATATATACTAGCTGACCCGACAGACGTTGTCCTGCCTATAATTATTCACTGAAAAATACAACCAAACCAAAAAAAGCAATGCTTGTGGATCAAATTTCTATTAATTTCAATTCCAGTGAGGTGATTCCAATTGTAAAACCTATGTCCTATAATATACATTATGATCAACAATGCTATTATTTGTGCCTATCTCTATAAACAGTAACAATGCTATCAACGGTACTGCGAATTTATTCCGGTGCTTTTCAATGACTTATTTTCATTTTCAAAGTCGAATCGGAATTTGAATCCGTTTGAATCATGGGAATTCGTTTGTTTCCACGAAGCATCGCTGCATTCATACTCTCCTTTGTGAATAGTGCCTTCATACACGTTACTTATTAGCTCTGTCCCCGCTCATTTAAATGCATGTAAGCAAGGTTTGTCACCGTCGCATAAAAACTGAATCCAATAGCACATCAATGACATCTTAAAACGTAATTACTAATAATGACAAACTATCCTGAACTAAAAATGTCCCATTTGCACAAATAGGTAGATTAAGAAAATGTTAATATTTTGTGATCCTGCTAAAGAGCATTTCACAGAAAATAATACGACAATCAAAGAAATGCATCATGTCGTTCTTGAGTTATGCGATGACACACGGAAACCATTTTATTTTTATATATAGAAACACGTTTGGCAAACGTTTGTAGATTTGTATTTGTATTTGTATAAAAAAAAGTCCTACAGACAATTTGTCTTAATGAACTATACTAAACTAAGGTAAACTAAACATAATTAAAATAGTGACAATACACGACGACGAAACTGCGAAGAGTTCATGACGAAGTCAAAAATTTTAGCAAACTCGTTGAAGCGACGACTCATTGCTAAAATTGGACTATTGGTAGCGTAGTTAGTGCTGCGCATTTCAGAATGCAGCAGGGCTCGAGGGCGAAGAGAACGGGTAGGCGCGTAGAGGTTGATTTGCGCTAGTAGCTCCGGATCATCATATTCAGCCAGCAGAATCTTTGACACGAAGGTAGCTTGCGCTGCATGTCTCCGGCGTGTTAAAGTATTAAGTCCTAAAAGACGACAATGGTCCTCGTATGGTGGCAGGTTTAATGGATCGTTCCACGGCAATTCACGTAACGCATATCGTATGAATTTACGCTGGACTGCTTCGATCCTAAGGCTCCACGTAGCTTGATACGGGCACCAAACGACGTTTGCAAATTCCAACTGCGGGCGCACCAATGAGCAATAAAGAGCCTTGAAGCATAGAGGATCCCGAAATTCGTTGGATATTTTGAAAATAAATCCCAGCAAACGATTGGCTCTATCGATGGTCGCTGAGACGTGATGAGTATACGTTAGTTTATCATCAAGAATGACTCCTAGATCCTTCACGTGGTCAACGCGTTGTAGTAGAGTTCCTGCGATGTTATAGTTGAAGGTAACCATATTTCTCGTTCGATAATAGCTGATGACAAAACATTTTGCAACGCTAAGGACCATCATGTTTCTTACACACCAGCTATAAAAGGTGTCAATAGGATGCTGTAGCTCACGGCAATCGGCTTCATTCCGTATAACAAGAAAAATTTTAAGTCGTCGGCAAAAAACAGCTTTCCTCCACGGCTTAGAACGAAAACCGCATCGTTCACGAACAGTGAAAAAAGTAGTGGACCTAGCGTACTACCTTGAGGAACTCCGGAAGTGTTGAAAAAGGATTCTGAAACAATATCGCCAATTCGAACAACGATTTCACGGCGCACAAGGTAGGATCGAAGCCAATGGCAGAATCTAGTAGAACACCCTAGCTTATCAAGCTTTGTTATCAGTATCTCATGATTAACTCTATCAAAAGCTGCCTTTAGATCGGTGTAAATAGTATCCACCTGCAGTTTCTTAGACATTTGTTCCGTGCAAAATGACGTAAAGCAGACGAGATTCGTCTCGACTGAACGTCCTGGGAAAAATCCGTGCTGAGATGTACTAATGTAGTGTCGACAAGCAGAAAATAACGCCTCGTTGATAATTGATTCAAACACTTTAGATTCGACCCCTAGCGAAGTGATTTCGCGATAGTTCGCTATGTTGCGTTTGTCACCTTTCTTGAATACCGGGAACATAACTGAGCATTTCCAATCCTCAGGAAACGTTTGCTGCTGAAGCGATAGGTTAAAAATATATGCAAGTGGTGTTACAAGTAAGTCCGAACATTTTTCCAATACAGTTGAAGGTACACTCAAAAAAAAGTAAACGTTATGCCTATTGATTTTACACATAGATTTTTGCAATTAACGGAGACATATAGACATTATTTGCTGGCACATAAACCTAATGTGTGTATTTACAAGAAATATTAATCTTACATTCACATTTCATAACTATTAGGCACATAAAACCCCATTCTATAACAATATGCACATATAACTTATGTGTATACATACATAGTTTATACAGTTGACACATAGAAGATATGTGGGCGCGTGATAACAATAGCATTTCTTCTTCATATGAATTTTAAGCGGTTTGAAGCAAATAGAATTAACGTTTGGATTTTTTTCAGTGTATAGCACTGAGGCCGGGTGCATAAGATGACTTGGTTTTCCGAATTGCAGATATAACCATTTGTTCAGAGACAGTAAACACATCCAAATCAACAGCACAAGCAGGAACGTCGCGAGAGGCATTTTCGAGTTCGTTTGCGGTTGGCGAGTCAGTTGAAAAAACACTCGAGAAGAATCTGGCAAACAGCGTACATTTCGCCACAGTTGTAGCTTCTTCGCCGTCGTAAAACATCCTTGATGGAAGTCCAGTTTCTTTTCGCTTCGTGTTGACAAATGACCAAAAGCCCTTCGGGTTTCGGCGTAGATTATTCTGGATGCGGTTTACATAGCGTTTGTACAGAAGCTTGTTGTAACAACGATACTCAATACTAGCTAAAGTGAACATGCGCTTAGAAAGAGGACACCGTCGATTTGTATACGCACGTAGGGTTTTTGCTCGAGTACGTTTTAGCTTTCGAAGAGTGCTGTTTGACCAGGGCGGCTTGCTAGGAGGCTGACATTTAGGCACTGAGGTCTCAACACAGTTCAGTAATAGTCACTTGTAGATGGCAACTGCAGCATTAACACTCACTTGGGCATGCAGTACACTCCAATCAATTTGCGACAGAGAACTGCGCAGCTTTACAAAATCAGTTTTGCGAAAGTTGAGACGGTCGACAGAAAGAGTTTCTACATACTGAACTGATCGAATAGTGCCAATTGAGATTTCAAGCGCGGGATGAAAGTTGTCAAGTGGAACAATCACGCTGGATGCTTCATTGACGGAACATACAGGTATAATAGTTTCACTAACAAAGACGAGATCCAGAAAGCGTGACTGGTGGTTAGGAATCATGCTTACTTGACTTAGCTCGTTGAAAGCAAATCCGTCCATTAGCAAACGACTGGCGACGTTGGTTGTCGAAGCAGTCGGGTCTGGGTAAGCGTATCCGTGTCGTGGCGGCACCCAAATGAGCCCTGGCTGATTGAAATCACCAAGGACAATCATCACGCCATCCGCGCCAGCTTGTGAAGAAGCGTTATTCACAGCATCCATGTGAAGTTGCATGATATTGCAGTCGAGTCGCTTTTCAGGAGGAATATAGACAGCACCAATATAAAAGTTCCTCGATGGAGTTGTAATTCTAACCCAAACAGCCTCAACACTGGTTAAACTACCTACATCAATCTCACATGAGGCAAATGCGGTGGAAACAGCAATCAAAACTCCTCCTCCACGTCCGCGAATACTGTTGCCACTGTTTCGGTCCGCACGGTATACGGTATGTACCGGTTGTCCATAGAATTCAGTGGAGGAATTACTAAACGTAAGCTAGATACAATTAACATACATCAATATGTATTTAAAATCTCCGGAAACCATCTCATTTTTATATATAGAGATATCCAGCAAAAGGTGCATATATGAGAAAAATACAATTGCACTAATAGGTGGATTAGGAAAATTCCATTATTTTATTCATATGTCAAAGAACCTTCCACAGAAAACAACCAACAAAATAATGCAAAAATCAAAGAAATCCGCTCTCTCGTTCTTGAGTTATGCGATGATACGTGGAAACCATTACATTTTTATATATAGAGATATTCAGCAAAAGGTGCATGTATGAGAAAAACACAATTGCACTAATAGGTGGATTAGGAAAATATTTGATTTTTATGTCAAAGAACCTTCCACAGAAAATAACCAACAAAATAATGCAAAAATCAAAGAAATCCGATATCTCGTTCTTGAGTTATGCGATGACACACGGAAACCATTTCATTTTTATATATGTAGAGAGATATCCAGCAAAAGCTGCATGTATAAGAAAAACACAATTGCACTAATAGGTGGATAAGGAAAATTTCAATATTTGATTTTTATGTCAAAGAACCTTCCACAGAAAATAACCAACAAAATAATGCTAAAATCAAAGAAGTCCGATATCTCGTTCTTGAGTTATGCGATGACACACGGAAACTATTTCATTTTGATATACAGAGATATCGAGCAAAAGGTGCATATATGAGAAAAACACAATTACACGAATAGGTGGATTAGGAAAATTTCAATATTTGATTTTTATGTCAAAGAACCTTCCACAGAAAATAACCAACAAAATAATGCAAAAATCAAAGAAATCCGCTATCTCGTTCTTGAGTTATGCGATGGCACACGGAAACCATTTCATTTTTATATATAGAGATATCCAGCAAAAGGTGCATATATGAGAAAAACTCAATTGCACTAATAGGTGGATTGGGAAAATTTCAATATTTGATTTTCATGTCAAAGAAGATTCCACAGAAAATAACCAACAAAATAATGCAAAAATCAAAGAAATCCGATATCTCGTTCTTGAGTTATGCGATGACACACGGAAACCATTTCATTTTTATATATAGAGATATCCAGCAAAAGGTGCATATATGTGAAAAACTCAATTGCACTAATAGGGGCCGTACACAAATGACGTAGCTTTTTTTTGGTGATTTTTTACCCCTCCCTCCCCCCTCGTAGCATTTGGTCACAAAATTATAACCTCCCCCTCGTAAATAACGTAGCATTTACCTACCCCCTCCCCCTCGTCCCATGCAAAGCGCCCGGGTGATGAAAAAAAATTACATGTTTTTCAATTATTTTATATACATGTCCTTTCAAAATGTTTGACGACTTTTATCAACATTTTCATTATAACAGCAAATTGCGTGCAAAATAAGCCCATTTCATCACAAATATAGTGTTGATAGTATTGTTTTCAATTTTATATGTCAAGGGGAGCATGAAGAGAAGTTCTCTCAGTTCACAATCCTGCAGCTGCCAATAGTTCTAAGAAGCATACGTTCATCTAAATTACTAAATTTTGTTTGGTTGAATCCGAAGTGAAAATTTAATTCAGCTTCCAAACGAAGTCTACTGGTTAGCAACATTAGTTAACTAATGTAGCAAGTTAAATCTGCATACAAAATCTTTTCGTATTTTTGCGAACTTGTAATTCCGCGAATCGTAAAATTTACCTTATGAAAAACCGCATCAAAAGTAACTTGTTTGAATTTAAATTCATTTCTCTTGGGAATGGAAGATCATTAAATTGTTTTCTCTAAACAATGGGTTTTAAACCTAATGCTACGTCGCACAACTTCTAACCCTACCCTCCCCCTCGTCACACTTCGTCACAAATTTGGTATATCCTCCCTACCCCCCAAAATGCTACGTCATTTATGCATGGCCCCTAATAGGTGGATTAGGAAAATTTCAATATTTGATTTTTATGTTAAACAACCTTCTACAGAAAATAACCAACAAAATAATGCAAAAATCAAAGAAATACGATATCTCGTTCTTGAGTTATGCGCTGACACACGGAAACCATTTCATTTATATATATATATATATATATATATATATATATATATATATATATATATATATATATATATATATATATATATATATATATATATATATATATATATATATATATATATATATATATATATATATATATATATATATATATATATATATATATATATATATATATATTGAAACAGGTGATTTTCTATCGTTTGAAAAGTTACTTGTTGTTATGTACAGATATTTTAGCGCATTTTAACTGAACTCTCACTAATTTTATATTGAACAATTATGTTTCAGCAACAGAACATGCAGAGTTACTCATTTCATACGAAAATAGCGAAAGCATCAGATATTGATAAATTGTGACGATGCGATGTTATTGATGGCGTACAACTTACCAATAAGTTATTGATCCCAACAGCATTGCGATTTTCGGTCCGATTTTCGACATCGCAGACGGAATCAACCAGTTTGAAATCGACAGAGTGGCATATATAACCTGTTTGAATATAAAAAAACTAGGAGTGAATGACCGGTATTGTACAAACTTTCACTGATGTTTACCTTATTCTTTTAGTGTTATTGTTATTATGAATAATTATCAAAAGCCAATTTATACAGAATTCTATTTTGTTTCCTAAATGACTCGTCCAATCCCATGATCACATAGTTATAATTAATAATTGAAAGGAACTATTTTTCTGTGAATTTTGCTTGTCGATAATCATTAACAATATTCATTTCTAATTTAATTCTAAGCTTAAAGAATATTTACCGCCAAACTGGTGTATCCGTCTCCTTCAAATGTTCGTTCGTCATATTTGATACTATCTATAACTGTTTGCTACAAATATACGAAAGAAGAAAGAAAAAATAAAGGAAACCAGCGATAAACCACAAAATGAACATTCTTCCAACTACTTCATGCACATACTTCGATGTTACCCATTGTTTGGAAGGCGGTAAACAAAAACATAAACCCGAACCCGAGCACGATAACGCTAATCAGTCGTTGATCCATAGTGTCGATCGTTTTTGTTCTCTTGTCAAAATTAAATAACTATCCGACACGTAGCAATTTATACTTTCATTTGTGATGTAACGATGCTTGCAGCCACTTTTGCTAAGGCTTATTTATATGGAGCGCACCACTCAAACAGACGTGAGCTCCGAAACTTCCGATCTGCGCGATCCAGCGGATGACAAACTATTGAAAGCTGATGTTGAAATATAAAATGTTTGTCTTCCAATGAATGAAAACGCATGTACACTACCGTATGGGAGAATGAGGGCACTTGTTGCTTGGGGATTATGCTGTCTCAAAACAAATCGATGGCCAAAAAGTCATGGTGCTCAATCCTAGAATGAAAGATTTGCAGATTTGAAGCACTTTGAAGCATATACATCACTTCGCAACGTTTTCAAGGCTGGTTTTTTAACATTTTTATATTTTTCTGGGGACCTTAGAAGACAAATTTTATTTAAAAGTTTTTCAAAAATATCATTTATATCATTTTAAAGAACCTCTTAAACACAGCAAACTAATGTTTTTGCTGCGGATTTTCATTTTGATTTATTAATATTTATTTTGTTTTTATTCGTAATCATTTTTAATAAAAACCTGTCTTAATCCACCTAGTGGTGCAATTGTGCCTTTCTCATTCAATAACATTAGGATTCCATAATTTGCTGCATCCAATATAAAGATTATATTGTTATTACACTGGTGGCATACTTGGACCGTAGTACTAGGTCAACTCAGAAAGACAAAATGTCGCTAGGAGATTGTGTATCAAGGCAATGTTTACCGACTTTTCGTCTCTCCAAAACACATCTGCAACCGTCAATGCAGTTCAGTAGCACTCTCTAACACAAGAAGTTTAATAATGAACTCTTGTGCGGTTTAAAACTCGGAATACCAAGGCGGTAAAAAGTTGCGCGGACTACCAAGTGGATCTGAAAAAATGAGAATGCTTACTTTGTCCGGTCATATCTTAGCCGTGACTTAATTGATTTCAAATCGGTCGTCACCACTGGAATAGTATGTCTTTTGTGAATAAGTCGCACTAAAATAAGAGAATAGAGTTGTCTACCGTAGGTTAGGGACCATCCATAAATGACGTAGCATTATATGGGGGGGGGGGAGTTTTGCGTACGTAATTAACAGGGGGTGTTTAGAGTTTTGTGACGAAATGCTACGATGGGGGAGGCGTGTGTTGAAAATCACTCAAAAAGATACGTCATTTATGTATGATCCCTTATAATAAAAAGATTGAAACGAAGTGAGCGAAAAAAATGGGAACGCTACATTGACTTGCCATATGTTAGCTATTTGCAGGTCCGTAGCAAGCGGTTGGTCGGGTTATGAAATAATTGGAATAAGTCATAAAATAAGCCAAAATCAGAGTATCACACGCTAAATTATTGCCCGTAAGTCGAACTAAAAACGGAAGGGGATCTTAACCGATACTCCACTAAAGGCTCCAGAAAATCAGCAAGAAACAGCAAAAATTCTTCAAGCTTTATCGTTTTCTCAATTTCGTAGAACCAGCAATGGGACTGTCCAGCTACAGCAAAGATAGTGGAGTGAGTTAGATGGATTACACTGCGAAACAAAATTTAAAAAAAATTGGGAACCAAACGAAAAAAAATGGCGAAAGTTTACGGTGCCAGGTGAAGAAATTTTTGAAAAAAATGGAACGGGGCTCCACAAATTAAAACCAAAAGCTTGTATGGAGAACTGTGGGTGGTTCTACAGGGTAGATATCAATGAAAATGGTCATCTTAAATTTTCGCATAAACTCTTACATAAAATGCTGATTACATCGAAAAAGTAATCTATGCAAGTTTTTAGCTCAATCGGACATCACCAAGGGGGTGCGGCGTTTTAATATTGATTTCATGATATAAGAAAAAAATCCAAAGGGGAAATGTTGAAAATCGAATTTTTTTTGTCGAAATATGTCTAAAAATAGCATGAAACATCAGCATCTAGTGTCAAAACAAACGAAAAGCGCCAAAAACCAATTTAAATTATTTTTTTTAGTTCCAAGGACTTTTTTGAAAAAATGATTCGAAAATCGAAAAGTGTATTATAATACCCTATGATTGCAAAGAAAAATTCCCATCAAACTGGGCTTGGGAGCAGAACAAATAAATATATGGCAGGGATTTAAGGTTCCAAATCGTAAATCGTCGCGAGGAAAGTTTTGAAAAAAAACTGAATGGGACTTTACAGTTCAAAACCAAAGCTTTGTGAAATTTTTGAAAAATAGCGGGCCCTATTCTCACCGTCACCTCACCTCACCTCACTTGAGTCACCGTCACCTCACTTACCAGTCACCTCACCCATGAAGAGGTATTCCGAGACTCACTTTAGGTGAGGTGACTTTTGGGTGGCCGTCGTTACCCAGGTGACTCTAAGAATCGTAATTTTTTAAGTCACCTCACGGAAATTGTAAAGTGACTGCTAGGATCACTCAATCACTGACCCGGATATTTCAAAAGTGCATTGTGTCGATTGATTGATTGGTTGGCATTTTGAAATCCTAGATGGAGCCATTTTAAAATCCAAGATGGCGGCTTCCGGCTACCATAAAATAACCATCAATATAGGTGTCATTTGGAAGGTAGTGACTAGTAGAATGCGAAAATTCAAGAATGGCGCCATTTTGAAATCCAAGACGGCGGCTTCTGGTTACCATAAAATACTTAAAACCACCATCGATATGGATGTCATTTTGAGGTAGTGACCAAAAGAAGGCGAAAATTGACGGTTGGCGCCATTTTGAAATCCAAGATGGCGGCTTCCGGTTACCATAATAGACTTAAAACCACCATCAATATGGGTGTCATTTTAAAGGTAATGATTAGTAGAAGGCAAAAATTGACGTTTGGCGCCATTTTGAAATCCAAGATGGCGGCTTCCTGTTACCATAAAACCACCATCAATATGTGTGTCATTTGAAAGGTATTGATTAGTAGAATGCGAAAATTGACGATTGGCGCCATATTGAATTTCAAGATGGCGGCTTCCGGTTACCATAAAACACTCAAAACCACCATCGATATGGGTGTCATTTGGAAGGTAGTGACCAGTAGAATGCGAAAATTGATGATTGGCGCCAATTTAAAAACCAAGATGGCGGCTTCCGGTTACCATAAAACACTTAAAATTACCATCAATATGGGTGCCATTCGAAAGGTAATGATTAGTAGAGCAAAAATTGATGATTGGCGCCATTTTGAATTCCAATATGGCGGCATCCGGTTACCACAAAACACTTGAAACCACCATCAATATGGGTGTCATTTGAAAGGTATTCATTACTAGAAGGCAAAAATTGATGATTGGTTAAATTCTGTGGCCAAAGTTCTCACATGAAAGTTTTTTTAGGCCCTTTGCTTTTATTTGAAGGAATGGTTAGACGACAGTTTGCTTCCAGTACTTGAGTATGAAGCGCTGCTGAATAAAGAACGAATGCTTGTTTATGTAAAATATATCAGAAGTGAATTCCAAAAGGTATTACCATTACCGGGATATCATTTCGAAACGATGTTAATGTGAATATTGATACCTGTTCTAAAATTAAATTGAAGCTGAAGAATAGAATTGTATTGTTCAAAAATAAAGCGAAATATAATTCGTGAATAATGAAAAGAGAATTTGACAGTAGAGGCATGCTTATTTGATTTCTGAAGAATGTATGGAGAAGTTGCCAATTTAATTGAGTAAATAATCTAGCTTCATACAGTTTCGATAAATTTATTGAATAGGAAGTGTTCCAGTTTTGCTTTAAATATAAAAAAACTTGAAAAGAAGCTTCAACTTATTTTATTTTCTAACAATCGAACGTAATTTACGATTTCATGCTCCAGTATTAATCCCATAAAAACATGTGACATTATTTTTTTCATGTGCTGTTTATTTACTAAAATTCTGACGGCTGATTGAAAAATATATGTTTGCCCTTTCAGTAGGCTTCATACCATGATTTTTTTTAATGAAATTCTGACAAAAACCGTTCAAATATGCAAGCATAAATTAATGCCGTTTTCGTCGGTTAAAAAATTAAGCGAGCGCAAAGAAATGGGCCCTTAGAGATGAATGCTAATAAAAGCAATAAAAGTAATATTACTAACCCGGATAGAAATTAACAATAATAATTACCCTACCAACAATCACAAAATAATCAATGTTATGCTTATTAAATACTGTTTCCACATTATTATGCGCAGAATTATTTCAGTAGATTTACAATGAAACTTCATATAACACTTATTTTCATTCCCCAAAAAAATGATGCAGCAAATTAACATTAAATGTTACTATTGCGCGACAGCGACAGGAACAATTCAATTTTATGAATCCTCACTTTATTTATTAGGATTATAAAATTCCTGTGTGTGAGAGGGTAAGTATGAGTCTCGATTTTTACATATAACTCTATAATCTTACGTTTAATGTTTCTCGCTATCGTGCAACGTTTCATGCGACAGCTTCTTGCTTTGCGCCTGATCAACGCAGTACTGGATTCCACAGAAACATATGTTATTTGTGAGTTCTACATTGCATTGGTCTATTAATTATCTGATGGCTCACCTGGTAAAGGTAATCTACGTGGGAACTAACGTTTAGTACTGAGATGGATACGTTGCGGCATTTAATCCTGCAGTGATCTAAATATTTTATCGTTTCACTCAGCACAATAATGATTATATAAATGCTCACCCTTATAACTCGCGCACTTTTCAAGACTTTTTCGCTCCGTACTATGCTATCGTTTTTACCTTAGGTTAAGATATCGTTTTAATTCATTATTTTAAGCTCTAGTATTATGTTTCTCACCTTATTAGATATTAAGTATATTTTAGAAGTAGATATAAGTAGAAAAGTAAGTTCGATTTGTACTATTAACTTTAGAATTAAATTTAATTTAGGAAAGTGATCCAGCACGCTTCGTGCTCAATAGACAATTGTCGTTTTCTTCGTCTCCACTTTACTATGTGATCACATGCCGTATGGTGGGTCACCTCTAACGTCGCTGGCGATCCTTCGGGCACGGTTTGTTTAGACAGATCGTTGTATTGTCGATGCCGTTCTCTTGATAGGGCGTACGGGCTCGTCGGTCGATGTAGCGCAATTAACACTCCCCCCGTAATGCGTTGGGAGCATGTTTTGGATCGATGATAACGACTATATCGTTAACTTGGATGGGCTTGACTTCGTTGAACCACTTCGTCCTGCGCGTGAGCGTCGGTAAATAGTCCTGTAGCCATAACTTCCAAAATGCATTGGTCAGCACTTGGGAGAGCTGCCAGTTATTTTTATGGGTGATGTAGGTATCGTCGTATGGAACCCATGATCTCATACCGTTCGACGATCCTAGTAAAAAATGGTTGGGCGTCAAAACTGGTGACTGATCGTTATCCACTGGGACATTGGTAAGTGGACGAAAGTTAATGATGTTTTCAATTTCGATTAATGTGTTTATGAGCACTTCATCGGTTGGAACCTTGTTTGGTGACAATTTGATCAGATTTTGTTTAACACTACGTATCAGTCGCTCCCATGCTCCTCCCATATGAGGGGAAGCCGGAGGAATGAATTTCCAATCGGTATGTATAGTCGTAAATTCCTTCGCCAAGCATTCCTCATCGAGATCCTCCATGGCGGTTTGCAATTCCTTGCTCGTTCCTTGAAAATTGGTCCCACGATCACTATATTACGTATATCACGTCTTGCCATTATATTACGTATGGCCATAATGCACGAGCTGGTGATCAACGTATGAGCAATTTCCAAGTGGACTGCGCGAGTGGTTAAGCAGGTAGCTAGGACCCCCCAACGGTTTTCGATTCTTCGTCCCACTAGTACCAGCATCGGTTCGAAGTAGTCCACTCCCATATGCGTGAAAGGTGGGCTATAAGCTGCAAGTCTGGCCATTGGTAGAATGCTCATCGCCGGGGGCTGGGGAGCTGCCCGCTCGTTTTTACAGTGCTGGCAGATGTTGCGGATGGAATTATAAATAGATTTCAGGCGAGAAATGCAGTACCGCTGATTAATTTCATTGATTATCGTTCTGTGATTCTGATAGTGATATTTCTTATGTACATCTGCGATTATCAGCTTTGTTATATGATGATGATGCGGAAGAATGACTGGCTGTGCTGCAGTCGAACTGATAAACTTGCACAACTTGGTTCTACCGCGTGCTCTCAAGACGTCGTTCTCGTCTAAGTACGGGTTGAAGCTAATTATCGCGCTATTTCTGGGAATTTGTAACAACAAGCGGCTATCGGCTTGGTTTATTTTAAGGATCCCAATTTCTTCAGCGTAAGCGCAACTTTGGGCTGTTCTGTACAGGAACATTTCAGCTCTGATGAGCTCATGTTGTCGCAGAGGTCTGCGCACACATGGTTTTCGCAGAGCGTTTTTCTTAAAATTGTCTGCTGTTCGAAAAACGTAAGCCATTCGACGCAACAATGGGTTCCATTGAGAAAAGTTGTGGGTTTCGAGAATTGGTTCGGCAGGCATTGTGTGCACAAGTAAGTGAGGACGAATTTCCTCGTCGGTGGCTCCAACATTTGGTGGCATAGGTGGCCAGTCTGCATCGAACTTCCACAGAAAATCGACTCCACGAAACCAGCGACTAGAGGCGCGCAAATCTGGGTATTTTTTCTATTTTATCCCTTCGTCCGCTACGTTCAGTTTCGTTGGTACCCAACGCCACTCATCAACGTTCGTCGTTTCGAGCACTTCGCTTACACGAGCCGCGACAAGCTGGCTATATGGACGATGGTCTGAATTAAGCCAACAAGGATGTGTATCCCTGGAGTCCGTCCAAAAATACCGCCTGTGATTGTGATTGATAGCGCTTCAGTCACGGTGTTTGCTAACCTAACTCCTAGTACAGCAGATTATATTTATATTTATTTATTCGTCAATCAATTGTAGACTACATTATACAAATATTAATTGCTTATATACTATGCTGTATACTATTTCTATGTACTATGATGTCGTAAAGAGTTGAAAAACTGTTTTAAACTTGTTCGGGGCATGGTAAAGTCAATACTTTCACAATGCTCATTATACACAGCCATCATCTGGTTTAGTGGTCCGAATTTAGCATAGTCTGTACGGTGATGACCTATCGTGAATAATTTTCTATTGCGTAATTGACGAGTAGGAGGATATAAATTTAATTTTGACAATATGTAAGATGAGTCAATACGCTGCATGACGATATCTTTTAGAAACGAGATCATAGCATAGTCCCGACGTTTTTTCAATGGTTGAATATCTATCAACATACAACGTGCTTCATAAGATGGAAGAGGGAATACTGTCCATCTTAACTTGCGTAGTGCATATAATAGAAACTGTTTTTGGATTGACTCAATTCTCACTTCGTGTTTTTTTTATGAATGGTGACTAAACAATACTACAATATTCTAAAATAGACCGAACATATGCTACGTAAAGAGTTTTAATTGTGTAAGGATCTTGAAAGTTATATCCGAAGCGTTTTATAAAATTAAGCATATTACTAGCTCTATAAACAATTGTGTTGTAATGTTCCACAAATTTTAATTTTTATATCTAAGATAACTCCTAAATCTCTTATTTTATCGCATTTCTGAACGTTTTGATTACCTAATGTAATTGACACGGAAGCCGTGATTTGTTTTCTGCTAAAAGTCATAAGATTACATTTTTTTAACGTTTAATTCCAGTAAACATTTACAACACCATGTATAAAAGATTTGTGTTTCATTGTGAAAAACATTATAGTCATTATTATTTCTAAAAATAGCTTCATATCATCTGCATATATGAGAATTTTAATGTTTTTTAAAATAAGAGAGATGTCGTTGACATATAAAATGAAAAGAAGAGTGTGAACCTTGAGGAACCCCCGAAGTAACTTTAGTTATATCAGATTTCATCTCATAGAATTTTACTATTTGCTGACGATCTGTTAAATACGACTTAATCCAATTGAGGAATCTCCTCTCGATTCCCAATTTTTCAAGTTTGAATATTAACATGGGAATGTCCAGCTTATCGAAAGCTTTGCTGAAGTCAGTGTAAAGAGCTTTATTATAATTTCCTTTATCCATGGTATTTAACGAGTAATCAACAAATTCTAAAAGGTTTGTACTAGTTGAACGGCCTTTAAAAAACCCATGTTGTGAATTTGTTATTTTATGTTTGACTTGGTTGAAAATGGTTTTATTTATGATGGATTAGAAAAGTTTGGGAAAGCAAGACAGAATGGCAATTCCACGATAATTGCGAATATCAGATTTTTTACCCGATTTATAAATAGGTATTAAAAGAGATTTTTTCCAATCTTTTGGGAAAATACCAGATTCTAGTGACTTATTGAACAGCCAGAATAAAGGTGACGTAAGCTCAGTTGCTAAATTCTTTATGAAAGCAGGTGGAATTCCGTCAGGCCCTGAGCTTTTAGTGGCATCTAGATCATTGAGACCAGACAAGATATCTTGAACATTAATGTGACTGACACCAACATCCCTTGAATAATCAGGAAAATAAGAAAAATATTCAAAGTCCCTAATGCAGTTCCGATCTGGGAATGGAGAGAAACTTCAAGGGAGCCACTCTCGTTTTAGCCGCTACCAGTGCACATTCTATGACGCCTTCGTGTTGGTACCTCAAGTATACTGTCGCGGCAAATCCGCTCTCGCTAGCATCAACGAAGGTGTGCAGTTGTATCTCAGTGTCGTTTCCAGCGGGGGTATGTGTTCGGTAGCATCTAGGAATTTCTACATTCTCCACCAGCGGTAGTATGGATAGCCACACTAACCACTTTTCAAAGTGTTCGTCTAAAATTTTATCGTCCCACCCAATCGATGATCGCTAAATTTCCTGCAGTAATGCCTTCAAGAACATTAGCAGATGAGCTATCAGCCCCAGGGGTTCAAATATTAGCATAAGGGTCCGAAGCACTTCTCGTTTCGTTGGCCGACGACGACCGACGAGCAGTTCTCTGTCGAATCGAGGGGAGATTTTATAGGTGAAGCAATCCGTGCATATGTTCCACCACATGCCAAGGATCTTTTCTTTGGAGGTATTCTCTCCAACGCTAAGATTCTTTTCCTTTGTTGACACTTCCTCCAGCGCAGCGAGGACTGTGGGCGAGTTCGAAATCCAATTCCTCATTTCGAATCCAGCGGCTTTGTGAATCATTTTCACATCACGAGCTAGTTTAATGGCATCTTCTTCTGTCTCCACGCTTACGAGCATATCGCAGCAGGCCCCGAAAGTCATAACCTGCATGGCGAAAACACTGGGGTTTGCATCGGATTTGTTTTCCTTCTAGAAAAATCTTTGGCAATGTTGGTCATCCGCTTTCATCTTGACTTGGTGGTACATATCGCGAATGTCTCCTGTTAACGCTGTTCGAAATTCCCGGAACTGAATCAGAACGGATAATAAAGATGTCAGCTGGTCGGGCCCTTTTAGAAGAACCGAATTGAGTGAGACGCCATGGGCGGTAGCAGCCGCGTCCCAGACGAGCCTTGTTTTTCCTGGTTTGTTTGGATTTACGACGGAGAACACTGGTAAATACCATACACGGGAATGTGGAACTATAATTTCTTTCGGGCTCAGCTTGCGGATGTATCTTTGTCCAAATAGTCTGCAATTTTCGAATGCAATGCGTCAGCTAAAACAGGTTCCTTCTGCATTCTACGATCAAGACACTCCCACCGTCTTAGCGCCATACCTTTACTGTCTGGAAGCCTTAAGTTGTCGTACCTCCATAGAAGTCCAGATTCGAAGCGACCATCCTTCGGCCGAGTGAGTGTATCTAGCATAGTTTGCGCTCGTTGGTCATCGTTTGATAACATCTTGTCTATAGGACGAAGGATTCCTAGGCTATCAAGTGAATAGTAGTTCTTCATGGTACGTTTGATGCCATCGCACTGATGCCATCGCAGTCTTCATTGATGCCATCGCAGTGTTGGCATTTGTTTAAACTGTGGTAGTTCACGAAATGATCCGGCTGCTTATCTTCTGAACAGTTACCATATACAAATTGTATATTATACAACCCAACCCAGCTGGCTTCGGTATTTTTAACAATAACACCTCGATCTCTTTCAAGCTTGCAGAACCTGCCTCCGTTTATACAGCCGAACTAGCAGCAGTTCACTATAGTCTGGAAATCATTGATACTTTACTTCCGAGCCATTATTTCATCCTCACAGATAGCCTCAGCACAATTAAGGCACTACGCTCAATAAAGCTTGATAATCACGCTCCGTTCTTTTTGAAGAAGATACGAGAATACTTAACTAAATTAACAAATAAATCTTATCAAATTACCTTAGTGTGGATTCCCGCTCATTGCTCCATACCGGGTAATGAGAGAGCGGATAATTTAGCCAAAATAGGGGCGCTGGACGGTGAAATCTATGAAAGACCAATTACCTTCAATGAATTTTATAGCGCTTCTCGTCAGAGGACGCTTACTAGTTGGCAAACATCATGGGACAATGGAGATCTGGGACGGTGGTTGCACTCAATTATCCCTAAAGTATCAACGAAGGCAGGGTTCAAAGGGTTGGATGTAAGTCGAAACTTCATTCGTGTGATGTCTAGACTCATGTCCAACCATTATACGTTGAATGCGCATCTCCGCCGTATTGGGATCGCAGAAGATAATCAATGTGCTTGCGGAGAGGGTTACGAAGACATTGAACATGTTGTTTGGTCTTGCACTGAATATCGTGAAGCCAGATCCCAATTAATAGACTCCTTACGAGCCAGAAAAAAACCACCCTATGTACCTGTTCGTGATGTCCTCGCTTTACGAGATCTTACATACATGGGCCATATTTATCATTTCCTGAAAACAATAAATATTCAAATATATCCCCACAATGTCTCTAGTTTTTTCCCTTGCTACCCACAAACAATTTAGATTTTTCTATTTTTGGTCACCGTTGGTAAATGCTATCGTTTTTTATTGATATTTTTCGGTGATTAAAAAATATCACCGAAAAATATCAATAAAAAACGATAGCACAATTTAGATTTCTTCGCAGTTAAGTTAGATAAAACGACATAAATAAAGAAAAAAAATAAACAAAGATTACAGACAAACTATCAATAGGTTTACAATGAAATTCAAGAAAATAGAGTATAATTAAAAACATTCAAAATGATGATTATCCTCAGTGTTAGCATTAGAAAGTGATAGTCTTAAGAAACTTTGTAACATGTTATGTAAAAAAAAAACCCGGCGTAAAAAAGCTTTTGCAAATGCCGTGTCAAATAAACGTTTTATGAAAAAAAACCCAACCCAGCCGCGTCTTTACGGAAATTGGTTGATGAGATTTTCCCTCGCGGCTCTTTGAAGCGTGTCCAAGATTTGCATGGTCTAGACCGATAAGTATTCGCGGACTAACATTGTGGTACGATTCGATGGGCAAACCGGCAAGGTGTTCATACTTTTCCTGTAAATCTGATACTAGCAACGTTTGAGGTCGAAGTTGGAGAGATGCAATCGTGTGCACTCCAGAAAGGTATCTTTTCGCAGGATTATTCACGCTAGATACTTCTAACCCCACCTTCTGGGACATGTTTTCCGTTCTTCGAGTTCCACCTGTCCACTTTAGACAGAGTGCCTTACTTGGTCCTTCCACTCCCAGCTCGTCGGCCAAATTTTGTCCCATGAGTGTCAGCTCCGAACTAGGGGCAGATCACTTGTGATGCATTTTTAAAAATCTGCGAAATTAAATGCATTTATTTCCATCAAAATAGAAATTCATAATGTATTTTGCGTTGCGTGCAATGTTTTTGCGTTGCGTGCAATGTTGTTTGCGTTGCGTGTAAGACGTCAAAACCCTACAGAAAACTAGCCCTACATTTAACAAAACGTCGAATAAAGTGGATCAGCGTAGGACGTTTGTTAAACAAACTTTCCTGCGGGGCAGTGCAAAGCTGATGCAAAAATGGAAATTAAATGCATTTTTTCAATTTGATGCAAATTTGTTATACATTCTTAGAGTGATCTGCCCCTAGGCTCCGAGCCATCGTCCAAAAAGGCATAAGTTCGAATTGCCTTCGTCGGATGCGATAACAGGTACAATTCTAAACATGATTTCTGACTGTGCCTGGTGCACGTTGCAGCTTGTTTCGCAATTATTCATTCGAGCTGTCTCCAATGCGGAGTTACTTGCTCGTTGCCTATCGTCATGAAGGAGGGGATGATGGAAGTAGGAACATCCGTTAATACCACAAGGTCTTTTTAATTTGCATGAACCATTATGCTTCCGTAAACAAGTACGGCAGAGTTTGCATTCTCTGACCGCACTCCATCTGGAGTCATAGCTAAATTCAATGAAGCGGCTACATTTTAATATAGAGGAGCAGTTTCCCTTGCAGACATAGCAGTCTCTGGTTCGCACATTGGCTGTGGCCTGATCTTGATTGGACGTGGCAATGCTTAGGGCAATGTTCTCGGATTCCGTTTCCGAGTGAATATTCAGAAATCCGTGCTTTCTGTTGACGCGTAAGCGTTGGTCGCTACTAGAGGAGTGCATGACCGCACTAGCATCCTCTGCGGTGGAATATAACCAGCTACTGAAACTCAGAAGGTTTGGTGTCGGTGTGCTTCTAGAAAATTTAGCCCAATCGAGTTTCAATGTCGGCGGCAGTCTTTCAACTAGCTCATACCGTAAAGTAGCGTTATATAAGAAGTCACTAACTTCACAAGCCTGAATGGTTGCTACTAGGTTTTCCACCGTTAGGGAAAAATTAACCACTGTTTCCAATTTTGTCTAGGTTAGGGAACGGCAAGCTACGGATTTTCCTGATAATAGCTTGAACGATTGCCTCTGGTCTCCCGTAGAGCATGTTGAGGGTGGATATTACACCTGCCACATTTGATGGGTGAAGTAAGCGACAACGAATGGCATTCAGCGCATCTCCTTGCAGACACTTTCGGAGTCTAAGCATGTTTTCCTCGTTCGAGAAGCCACACATTTGTGTTGATGTGTTGAACATGGAAAAGAACAGTGGCCAATCTTCAGGGCTTGTCTTGCTGCGAGCTGACTGCGATTAAGAATGCACACGGTTTCATCTTCATTTTCGAGGGCAGAATGAGTAAGTAAGCGACGCACCAGAGTTGAGTGCTGACCGGGGATGAACTCATTCGTACGGTGAAATGTGGTAGATAGCCACGGCGGCCCACTTTGTCGCGGCCGAGGTTCATTATTCGACTGGTCGGTAGTTTGTCGAAATTGTAGATCTGTTCCAGATGATACCATACCACTGTTCGGAACTAAGTGCTCTGCAGTTGTACCTGAGTTTCGAGCAATTGGTCGAAGTTCGATATCGTCCACTGCAAGGCCAGAATCTACGTCTACACCGCAACCTTCGACATTCTTTCGGACACCGACTCGATGTCGCTATCTACTGTGGAAGTGTCTCCATCTAATTCCTGAAGAAGTTCGTACTTCTCCTCTAAATAATCATCATAGAATTTCCGTTTCTCCTCCAGTTTCTTCAGCTGCAGCTCGATTCTCTTTTTAGACGTGAAGCTTCCGCTTGATCGCGACTTAGACTTTTGCTTTCCGGGTTGGCTTTCTTGTAAGTGTTCTTGTGCAACGCTGGCTGGTACGTGTGTAGATTGGCAGGTTTGACAAATCCAGTTCCTCTCGGCGATTCCATATGTTACCTCAACACAAGAAAAATGGTACCACTCGTTACAGCCATCACACTGAACCATTCGGCTGCTATCCCGTTCATTGCAAAGCGCACAGTGATGGTCTTTTCGAGCTCTGCGTGGTGGATTGCATCTGTTTTTATTAGTCTTCGTGCTACCTGCTCCGGGACCATAGATGTGTTGGACATTAGGTTTAGGAGGTTTATGAATTGCTCCCCGTTCAACGTTGTTGAGTATGTTCAAGTTCATCTCCGTAATCGGAGGAAACAAATCGTCGGCATTTATTTGCTCTGTAGCTGTAGATGGTAGCCGATAAGTGATGCGTTGAAACCAGCAACCGAGTTTTCGGTGGACAATGGTTTGCGGACTAACATCTTCCGGATAAACGAATTTTATAATATTGCGCGACAGCAACAGGAACAATTCAATTTTATGAATCCTCACTTTATTTATTAGGATTATAAAATTCCTGTGTGTGAGAAGGTAAGTATGAGTCTCGATTTTTACATATAATTCTATAATCTTACGTTTAATGTTTCTCGCTATCGTGCAACGTTTCATGCGACAGCTTCTTGCTTTGCTCCTGATCAACGCAGTACTGGATTCTACAGAAACATATGTTAGTTTTGAGTTCTACATTGGTCTATTAATTATCTGGTGGCTCACCTGGTAAAGGTAATCTACATGGGAACTAACGTTTAGTACTGAGATGGATACGTTGGGGCATTTAATCCTGCAGTGATCTAAATATTTTATCGTTTCACTCAGCACAATAATGATTATATAAAATGCTCACCCTTATAATTCGCGCACTTTTCAACGCTTTTTTTGCTCCGTGCTTTGCTATTGTTTTTACTTTAGGTTAAGATATCGTTTTAATTCATTATTTTAAGCTCTAGTATTATGTTTCTCACCTTATTAGATATTAAGTATATTTTAGAAGTAGATATAAGTAGAAAAGTAAGTTCGATTTGTACTATTAACTTTAGAATTAAAGTTAATTTAGGAAAGTGATCCAGCACGCTTCGTGCACAATAGACAATTGTCGTTTTCTTCGTCTCCACTTTACTATGTGATCACATGCCGTATGGTGGGTCACCTCTAACGTCGCTGGCGATCCTTCGGGCACGGTTTGCTTAGACTGATCGTTGTATTGTCGATGCCGTTCTCTTGGTAGGGCGTACGGGCGCGTCGGTCGATGTAGCGCAATTAACAGTTACTGTTTATAAGGGCCGATTTCTTCACCCTCGCCTAACTTTTAAATCAGGTTCACCAGTACGTTTAAACTTAGCTCAAGCCTTAGTGATGGTGAAGAAATCGGCCCTAAGAAAAAAATCCGGAAATTTTTCAATGTTTAGGAATACAGTGAAGACCCGCTTTTAATAGAGCCTTGGTAAATTTAAGCCTGATAAAACGGGGACATTGACAAAATTGGGACATATATTTTTCTTTTCAATAAACCGAAGTTCTTAAAATATTCGTCTTTAATCCATAGAGATATAGCCTCATAACCATTTCTGATTTTTTAGTTTAAATTTTCCCTAAGGGAGTCACAGCACAATTTTTAAAAAAAATAGGGGAACCCTGGGCTATTCGGACCTACTTAAGCGAATCGCCCTTTTAGGTGGATAGAAATGAAAAAATTTACCGGCAAAGGTCCTAATTGTTAGTTTGAAACCTCAGCTACATTTTGGTGCCATAAAAGGTTCATTTGCACCACTCAATGGCATCGCTAGGCGACGATTTGCAAACCTCTACGTTTTTCCATCCATTTTACAATGTAGGGGTAATTCGGACGTCTCTATAGGGCAATTCAGACCGTCATTTTTCGTTAAGTTTTTTACAATGGAATCACGTTTACCTATGAAATATTAATAAGAGACACTCCTTAAGAAGCAAAAAAAATAAATTGCTTTACAAAAACTCAATCTAGTAAGTCGATTGGCGGCCCATGTATTTTCTTTGCTGTGGCGTGTTCAATGGTGTGCGCAGCCGCAAGCCGCTGAACGGTGGTTGACGGAATAGGGGGTCCGAATAGCCCCGTACGCTCATTTCGTAGAGAAGTGGTGAGCGTCTCGAAAATATCTGTGTTTTCACCCAAACAAAAATCATTTCATTAATTAGAAGCCTCAAGCTTTCCAAAGCACTTACTTTTTTTGTTTTCACTTTTATTTATTGCTTTAATCACGGTTTTACCAGAGCCTTGCCTCTAACGATTATTTTTTGGTTCAATTTGGAATCGCCAATAAGTAACTCACTCCAAGTATGACGTTTTATTGACATCGAAAATAGGAGCACTCATATTGCTGTCGAAGAACCGTAACCAAGGAAAAAGAAAACAAATGTATCTAACGTGGTTTTTGTTTGAAGCGAAACTGAGTCAGTTTCTAACCCCAACTGCTGTCAAAATGTATGAACTGACATCGGTTGGGGTTAGAACCAGGGGTGGCATTCCGCATCTCGATTCGAAACGTTTTGAAGTCGTTTCGACTAATTTGCGGCATTACGTATCACATTCGACCAAGCGTTCGAGCTTGTTAGATTGTGGTACTAGATTTCGACTGCCTGTTCGAGCGCAAACTGTCAAATAAGAGTATACACTGAGAAAAAATATTTTTAATTCTGCTACGAATACGTTTCATAAAACCAACTTTGGTAAAATATAGGAATTGTTTTAATTTTAGTTTTTGGTTGCTTGTTATCGAAATATATTTGGATAAGTTTCGCAATTTTTTTCTAGTACACAATAGGGGTGAGCTCTTTGAAATAAAATAGATGTTGTCAAACATAGATCCAAAAAGATTCGATGTAATACGGAAATACGATTTTTTTCCTTTTATGTACTAAAAATAAATTTACCCTTTCCAAAAATATTTATACTATATAAAACAATTGATAAAAGAATGAATCATTTCGTTTCATTGACGAAAAAGAGTTTAGACATCGATGATAACTTTTATGCACCGTACGGGCCAATCAACGTCAGATTTACAAATAAAATTTTAGTTCATTCCAAATTTCTTTCTTGCATTCTTCAGCTAAAAATATTTGACAGGTATTTTTGTTATGGCTGAATATATTTACTTCAAGGTATAAGCTTTCAACTTTTGAAGTTTGAAAAATTGAACATTTTTCAACCGCTGATAGCTCGTAAAGTATTTGATGCATGGAAAAAATATTAAATATAAAAAGTTGCAGTTTCGCATGAGCTTGCCGGAAAAATTGAGATTTTTTTTAAAAGGTGGATCAAATTTTTTGCTTATTTTTTCTTCAAATAATAAAAATCATGTTAGAAATATTGTGTAAAAATTTTGCAGTGGATCTCAAAATGTTTTGCGAGAAATTACAAATATAACGTTAAAAAGGGCAATTTTACATTAAACGCAATGTTATGGGCCAGCTTTAATTGAAATATCTCGTACAGTAATAAGGTTCTCAATATAATTATAAATATTTTCATTGAATAAAAAACTTATTAGTCCAAGCTTGTTTTTTCGATATGTTTCTATCATTTGCAGAATTCATAACATAAATAACAAAAAAAACTATATCAGATTTTTATTGGTGAATTCATTCGGAAACGCACTTTTTATTATTAATAAATTTTTTGTACAACTAAGAGTTTCCGAGTTATCAGTGGTTGAAAAATGGTCCAATTCATAAAATTCAAAAACTCATAACTTGAAAATATCTATCGTATTCAGCCAAAACAAAAAATAGATGTCAATTATTTTTTGCTAAGAATGCAAGAAAAATTTTTGGTAGGAATTAAAATTGTGGTTATAAATTGACACGGTATAAATATGTAAAACTACTCAACTTTTCGTTCATCAAGATGCCATTAGACGAAACGAACTATTTACAATGCACGAAAATGCTTCGTTGCAGAAAACGTGTAATGACTTTGTTCATATAGTATGATAATTTTAATTCCACCTAAGAATTTTTTTCAGTGTGAACAAAATTGCAGTTTGTTTTGTTTTTTCCGATGAGCGTCAAATTCACAGAATATAAATAGTGATAGTGGTAAATAAATTGACCCAAGCATGTTCATAATTTGTTCACGTCATTCTCCCTCACCACCTTTTTCAATGCTTGGGCATTATTTTAGTTTGATATAACTGTATTCTTGAACTTCTTACCACAAAATTTTAATATATCTCGCTGTTTAAGTTGATGCACCGAAACATCAAAATGCCTAGCTGGTAGTGTGTCTTATTCGGACCTCAGTCGCATGATGGAATGTATTATCTGCAAAATGAGTTATTCACAATTATTCTTAGATTAAAGACCATATTTAATATCTAAATAATTGTTTAAAACAACACAACTTCGAAACCGTTTCTTCTCAAATCTTTTGGAAAATAATCATAGCGAGCGTTGCATTGAAATTTTGGTTTTCAGGGCTTTTTTCAGGAAACTGATAGCTTCCAAAAGTAACAATTTTTTTCAGCAATTGATGACGCAAAAATTTAAAAGCTAGTTCGTTAAAATAGCCATTTTTAGTTGAAATAGTCAAGACAAAAATGCGTTTTCGTGTTTGTGGGGTTGTTCGTGTACTTGTTATTTTCAATCGATTGATGCATTCAAATTTGTTAGTAATTCAATTTGATTCAAATTTCTTTGCTATATAAGATAATATTCTGTATTTTCATGCATTTAATACAAATGACGATATAACACCTAATTCTGTTGGTGTATAAAACGTACATTATGGCATTGAATTCAAAGCTATATTGTGATATTGAAAACAATTGAGGTATAGTCGAGAACAAATGCATCAATTAGAATATAAAATTGTTTAAATCACCACTTTGAAATCAAGAATGATTGTGATTCTATACATCTATTAAATAGCGATTAGACAAGTCAAGGTGTCTTCACTTTGTTCCAAAACTTTTTATTATTACTTGATGTAAGATAATTTATTATCAATATTTAGTATTACTTTTTCCAAAAAAGTATGTTCTTCATGGTGAAAATAGATATAACATAAAGAAACTCAAAGTACGTGGAAGCTTTTTACACCTTTTGGTAATTTTATATCCTCTATATATTTCGAAATAAAAACACAAATCATAATCTCGAACGACAGTCGACAGCAATAAAACTATCGAGCAAATACGTTCGACTCGAGTCGCTTTCGAGTTCGATTGTTATGGTTCCATAATGCCAACACTTCTCGATAATCTAGTACTTCTTCGAGCTAACTCGAACGAAAATTTACTTTCGAGCTCGGTTCGAAATACATAATGCGAAACAAGGTCGAGTCGATAGAATTTTGATCGAATCGAGATGCGTAATGCCACCCCTGACTCAGTTTCGGGTTCAAGCGAAATCGCCATAAGGCAAAAACCGATGTGCACATTGCCGTTTTGTGGCCGTGATAGGATGTCCGTTATGGTGCAAATACGGAAATACGAAGAAAAGATGTTTTCATGGATATGTTCATTCAGGTACATACAGTCCAGAAATTATGTGCATCATTCTTACTTTATTTCTACACTTTCAAAATGTCGGACACCTGAACACGGTGTAAGTAAAACCTGGGAGGGAGAAACAGACACTACGCACGAAGTGTAAATAAAAGCACTTGTCACGAAGCAAGAAAACTTCCGACAGTAAAAATCGATCAAGGTGGGCGACGCTTAAATGAGCAAATTTCTTTTTGCGTATCATTGATGCAAGCGTGTGACCGGCACATGACTTCAATCGTGTGATGGAAATAGAGCTAGGGACAGTATAAAATCAGTGAAAGTTTTTTTTCCGGGTGCTTTACATTGATTCGAAGATAAAGTCAGACGACAGATTGGTTCCAGTATTCGTGTGAAAAGGAACACATTTCGGAACGATGTGTCTCACCTTCTATTTTTGCCGTTCTTTTCCTTCATTCTACCACAATTTCCTAAAAAAATTTTTGCACTGATTATTAAAAACCGTTATTAAATTGAAGCTGAAAAATAGAAATTAATTTTATAAAAATTAAACTAACAGAATCCTTGACTAAGGAAACTCGCTTGTAGAGACACGTTTATCTGATTTGTGAAATGTCGACCACTATTGAATAAGAGAAATGTACCGGTTTATTTTTCAAATGTAAAGAAGAATCTGCAAAAAAGTCCTTATTTATTTAATGTTACATTCAAGTGTAATTTACGATTGACGGCTCCACCTCATATCTTATAGAAACATGTGACGTTATTTTCTTCCTAAGCTGTTCATTTATTGAAATTCATCTGACGACTGGTTGAAAAATATTTATTTGTCCTTTTCACTTCAAAGCATGATATTTTTTAAACAAAATGCCCGCAAATCGCTTAAGTGGTTAAGGTTCAAAAAAATATTGCCTATTCTGAAAGTACATGCTGACGAAAATATCTGTGCGAAATTTCATCCAGATCGGAGCACTAGAACCACAAAGAACTGACTTGTGTAAGAAATAAAACTGTCGCTTTGAAATGACAACAGCAAGTAGCAACTTGCCACTGGCTGGCGCTTCGATCGGCCAGCAATCGCTATACGGGACTTGTGTGCGAACTTGGATACAATGGTGACTCACGCATGCGAACCTGTATGCGATGGTGATTTTCAACGTATTTTTATTTAAATGTTTACACAGGCTTTTCGGGAAAGTTTGTTCTAGCTTATATGTCTGTTCTCTGTGCTAGAACTACAGCCGTTCGAAGCGCGTTGGTTCCATCCTCGTATGTAGTTAACACAAAACTTTGAACGCAATTATCTGAGAATGGAGTTTCTTGAAAAGGACCGTTGCGGTGAACGTGACATCTCAAAAACTACTCAACCGATTTTCATAAATTTTGTTTTAAATTGTTCGTATTTACATTCTCGTGTACTTGAATGGTTCCTTTTTTATCAGAATTTATTTGATTTTTTGTAATATTTTATTTTAAATTTTGAACACCTAAAACATAAATTTTGTTATCAACACAGTTCTTTTATCGCAGAATTATTTTTTTAATGCCGAAACCGTTCAAGTACACCAGAATACATTTTTTTATAATAGCTTACTTTCTTTTTCGATTTAAGTTGAGCGGTTTGTCTGGGAGAGTGTTCACCGTAAGCCGCTGCGAAAAAATGCGCTTCAGTCACAGCAGTGGCCTGTTCATATAAAGTTGTGACAAAATTATAAAAATTGGTTTATGTGGCTAAAAATCGGGTTTTTAACTAATTTTGGGTCGCTGAATCCATTTCTGATATCAGTTTTGAAATTCCATAATTTTATTTTCGACTACTTTTATATAAACTCATTTGAAGGCGTTGGACGTTAAAGGGTTAATATACACGTTAATTACAGAAGTCAATCATATCGGATGACAGAAATGGTTGACCAACAGGTAAAAATTACTAATTTTTCAGTAGTATGATGTTCTGTAGGCAATCAATTTGTAAGAAGATTTATGAACTACAGGGCGTCTCCATACGGGTATTTTCAAAAACATAGACATAACACCTTCGGCGCAAAAATGCGTAAGATGAGGCTTTTATATGTTGGAACTACACTAATTTTTGAGTCAGATTGATAATAAGTGACTTAGAAGACGTATAAAGATAAATTACTGAACTGACATTAGATTTCTCAATTAATTTTTCTTGGTGTAGGACAGACGTGATATAGATGTGCAAAAAGCTCACATCTATAGTTTAGCATATTCATTCATCTTTCCAAAGAACTCAAAATAATTCCAATCGGCCGTGTACTTCTTGAGATATCGCCATTTGAAGCTCTAAGGTACTAACAAATTTAATGAATGGAATTGAACAGAAACCCTCAGTTTTCATCCGATTGTGGTAACATTTGGAGATACTTTTATTCAAACCGAGAGAAAAATAAAATAAATATTTTGAAAAGAATTAGAAGACATTCATTTTTGGGGTTTTGTCACTCGTCGTGCCACTGTGCGGGGACGCGGCCATAATGCCGATAATTTGAAATATTTTTTTTTCATACAACTTGTTTTTATTTTCTTCGATAGTATGACTAACAAATTGCCTTTTGCTTTTCCAAATAAAATGACTCTTTTAAAAAAATCACGAACTTAAATATATGAACTGATAGCAATTTGGGTTGTAAACAGAATCAGTTTCTACGTCTAGAAAAAACGTCATATATACTTTCAGGCTGCGGACCATTTGGCGAACTTTTTTCACTTTTGATTGAAATTTGACAGGTCCAACCACAAGAGCGACCCATTCCAAATGTTGACCAATGGATAGGTATTAGGAATTGACAGTTGTAAAAACAGCTTTAAATTATGTCACTCGCAGCTTTGGAGCTTAAATATCCACTAATGAAATAGCCGAAAAATCATTTGACATAACATGTTTTCGTTTTCATATTTGCCCTTTATTTTCTACTGAAAAATATCGACAACCTAAATAAAGTACAGAAAACTGTTTCCACCTTTCTTTTCACATCCTCCAACAACAATTATTTAACTGTATAACTGTCAATTTTAACCATGATATACAACAGGGTTATTTTGCAAATAACTTTCGAAGTGTAAGTTTTTAACTAATAAATAAAAATAGAATATTTTAATGAATCGGATCATCTGATTAAGCTATGAGCACCCAAACACTAAAAATATTATGTCGATGTCTAACCTCATGTCGAATTAACTTGCTAATTTTTTTTATCGAAACTTTGTTCATATTTATTTGCATGAATCTAGGCCTACGTTGATGATTTTCATTTTTTGAGTACACCCTCAAAAGAAACTTTAAACTGGGGCATCGCCAAATCTGACGAGTAAAGTGTCACTCATTCTAAAATTGTTTAATGAGCCACAAATTTTCGTCATTATTACTTATCTTTACTATAGATATGAAAATAGATTTTAATTCTCATGTTTTAAATACAGGGGGCGGGCATAGCGTGGTAGGTAAATCCATTGCTTTGTACGCAGCTAACCTGGGCTTCGATTCCCAACCCCGCACATAGGGTTAGAGATTTTTCCAAAAGAAATTTCTCTAACCCGAAAAGAGGCGAATGACCCTAAGATTGAAACCTATATAATAAAAATAATAAAAAAAAAGATTTTAATACAAAGATGATATAAATTATTTTAAAACAAAACATATTTTTGAATTATCAAAAAACTTGCGTCACAAAATATTTGTTTTATTCTACATTCCCATTTCTTAGATCAGAGAACATTTACAGCGTCGTCTCATTTCCATAATTACATAACGAGCATAAAATATTCGTTAGGCATAGTTCATTGAGCATTTAAGCGACGATACAGAATTACATAATTCAAACATCATAACGACTTTTTAAGATTAATAAAAATCCAAGTGAAAAGACGCTTTTGTTGAATCCTTCCACTAGTTGTTTTTATAGTGATTATTTGCTCCTTATGTTCAAAAACTGTCGTTCTGTCTGGTAATTTGATTAATTTTATTGAAATTTAAAGATTATTTGAAATATTCATATAATCTATGCGTTTTTTTTTTTAATATTTTACATTATATCAACATCGCAGTATTGCCTTAAAACGATGCTCGAAGCGCTTGATCGCATCCAAATTCTAATTCAACATTGAATACATAGAAATACAATATGATGGCAGTACGGATTCCCGAAAAATTCATCTGGTTAATGTGAATAAGATTTTAAAATCACAGCAAAACTTTGACAATATTTAACTATTTTGCCCAATCTAGACAAAAAATCAAGGAAACTACATCTTTTGAGCTTTTTGAGATATGGGACGTTATTTGTAAAAGGCCCCTTAAAACAGTTTTTTTCATCATAAGTTTTCTTCTTGATTTTTGCCTTTCTCAATAGAAAGGTATTGCAATTGCTCTGAAAACCGACTTTTTAACGGAGGCCCGGAGGGCCGAGTGACATATACCATTCGATTCAGTTCGTCGAGTTCGGCAAATGTCTGTGTGTGTATGTATGTGTGTATGTATGTATGTGTGTGTATGTGTGTGTGTATGTGACCAAAAATGTCACTCATTTTTCTCAGAGATGGATGAACCGATTTTGACAAACTTAGTCTCAAATGAAAGGTGCAACGTTCCCATAGGCTGCTATTGAATTTCTAATGGATCCGACTTCCGGTTCCGGAATTACAGGGTGATAAGTACGAACACGCAGAAAATGTCGATTTTAATAAATTCTGCAATGAATGTATAAAGGTGAAAAAATTTCCAAAATATGACCACAACTGCTTCGATTTGTAGTATTAGGTCACTAACATCCATTCAAAGTCTATTTGGCCACATTGGCCACCATCCTCGGTTCCGGAAGCCCCGGCGGAAGTATCTAAATTCAGAATAACAGTCACATCGGTTTCTCGGAGATGGCTAGACCGATTCGACTAAACTTGGCCTCAAATGAAAGGTATTGCGTCCCCGTAAATGGCTATTTAATTTCATCCCGATCCGACTTCCGGTTCCGGAGTTACAGGTTGTGGCGTGCGATCACATAGCAAATTGTGATTCAAACCGATACTCCGATGAAAGCAAAAAAGGTAAAAATTTCGCTAAAATGTCTCTCAAATATCTTAAATTTGCTGTTCTAGGTCACCGACGGCCAACCAAACTTTCGTTGACTACATTAACCACCATAGACGGTTCCGGAAGTGCCCGGGAAAAGCGGCCATCTTTCAAAATTTACGAACTCACATCAGTTTCCCGGAAATGGTTGGGCCAATTTTCACAAACTTAGTCCCAAATGATAGCTATAATATCCCCATAGATGTCTGTAAAATTTCGTACGGATCGCTTATATGGTTCCGGAAATATAGACTAAACCGTCCGGTCACATATGAAATTCCCATATAAGCCGGAACTCAATTTTTTTTCAAAGGGGGGACCTCATGAAATTTCAGAAATCGAATTCGTATTTTTGATGCCAAACATCTTTAAAATGCATGAAACGTCGAGATTTTATGTTATCTCGAAAAATTTTTTTTTTATAAAAATCGACTTTTTGGGACTTTGCCGATTTCGCACCTTTTTGCCTTTCTCAATAGAAAGGTATTGCAATTGCTCTGAAAACCGACTTTTTAACGGAGGCCCGGAGGGCCGAGTGACATATACCATTCGATTCAGTTCGTCGAGTTCGGCAAATGTCTGTGTGTGTATGTGTGTGTATGTATGTGCGTCTGTGTGTGTGTGTACGCGAACACAATCTCACTCACTTTTCTCAGAGATGGATGAACCGATTTTTACAAACTTAGTCCCAAATGAAAGGTGCAACGTTCCCATAGGCTGCTATTGAATTTCTAATGGATCCGACTTCCGGTTCCGGAATTACAGGGTGATGAGTACGATCACGCAGAAAATGTCGATTTTAAGAAATTCTGCAATGAATGTATAATGGTGAAAATTTTTCCAAAATGTGACCACAACTGCTTCGATTTGTAGTATTAGGTCACTAACATCCATTCAAAGTCTATTTGGCCACATTGGCCACCATCATCGGTTCTGGAAGCCCCGGCGGAAGTATCTAAATTCAGAATAACAGTCACATCGGTTTCTCGGAGATGGCTAGCTCAGTTACCAGCAAGCTTCCGTGCTGATCGGTCGATATATCTCGAACGCGTTAATATCGAAAGTTTGCTCACGAACTATACTATACGGTTTATTTTACTACTCTCATTGGTGCTTCTAAGCACAGTGCTCTTGCAATCGACGCGAGTGTGTTTCTCTGTGATGCGGGAAAACACATTTCGCGTGGACTATTCACAGTTCCCAAAACACCTTTCCCATGATGTGATCCTAAAGTTCATTGAGAAAGAACTCGGTCTCACGCGCGAAAACGTGCTTCAGATCCAACCAAGCAGGAGGCTGGGATGTACCTTCGTAAAGGTCAACAGCCTTACCCTGGCTGAGAAAATCGTGGAAGAACACGATAGCAAACACGAGTTCGTTTTCGATGGCAAATCGTACAAACTGCGGATAACCATGGAGGACGGAGCTGTGGAGGTGCAAATTTTCGACCTTCCCGAAGACATCACCAGTGAACAAATCGCTGTCTTCCTCGCCGAGTATGGTGAGGTTCTCAACGTTCGTGACCTCCTGTGGGATAATCGCTACGGTGCCTTCGAAGGCGTGAAGACTGGTGTTCGTGTTGCTCGGATGGTGGTGAGGAAGAACATCCCTTCACTCGTGACGATCCAGGGGGAGGATACCGCGGTTGGTTACAAGGGGCAGCGGCAAATCTGCCTTCACTGCCGCGAATTTCAACACATTGGCATCCCATGTGTGCAAAACAAAAAACTGCTCGTGCAGAAATTGACAGCCGACCGATCGTATGCAAATGTCACGAAAATGTCAGTCCAACAAAAAGGACCGGCAAAACCGAACAAGCCGAAGCTGGCCGACACACAACTACCGTCGGGGTCGAAGCCCTTGGCACGAGACTCAGGTCCACTTGTACAACCGCGTGAACCTATCGAGACACGGTCTATAGTTACCCAGCAGAAAAATATAATGGCTCCCCCCGCCGCGCCAGTAGCGACTCAACAGAAAACTTCGGCTGCGTCCACAGCCAACCAACCGTCGACCGTAAACCCACTCGGCATCGTCGGCCTACAACGCAAAACTGATGGCAATGAAACAGACAGCTCACAAGCATCTCAAGCTTCAGCTGCTAGCCGACGCTCACGAAGGCTACCGCCCGGGAAAAAGATGCGGCATGGTGACGAAGACCTCACCACCATCGAACACGGACGCGTCCAGATTTCCGATGAAGAGATGTAAGCAATGGGGGACTACATCAGCTGCAATATTGGAACTATTAACATCAACACGATCACCAATACAACCAAATTAAATGCCCTTCGCACTTTCGCTCGTTCGATGGATCTTGACATCATATTCCTACAGGAGGTTGAAAACGAACAGCTCACCTTACCCGGCTACAACGTTATCTGCAACGTCGATCATGCGAGGAGAGGAACGGCAATTGCTCTTAAAGAGCACATTAAATTCTCGCACGTAGAAAAGAGCCTGGATGGGAGATTACTCGCCTTACGTGTAAACAACATCACGCTGTGTAACGTGTATGCCCCGTCGGGATCTGCTCAACGTGCCGAGCGAGAGCAGTTTTTCAACACAACGATCGCTTACTATCTTCGTCACCACACCGCACACACCATTCTAGGAGGCGATTTTAACTGCGTGTTACGGGCATGCGACGCAACGGGGAGCAACTCTAGTCCTGCTCTACAAGCCACCGTTCAGCAGCTGCATCTTCATGATGTATGGCAGCAGCTCCAACCACGCGAGATCGAATACACACATATCACGCACAACTCTTCCTCCCGACTCGATCGCCTATACGTGAACGCAGGCCTTCGAGATCAGCTGAGAACGATTGCGGCCCATGTCTGCTGTTTCTCGGATCACAAAGCCGTCACTATGAGAATTTGCCTTCCTCTTCCCGACAGAGCACATGGTCGTGGTTTCTGGTCCCTCCGTCCTCATCTCCTGACCGACGAAAACATCGACGAGCTTCAAATACAGTGGCAGTATTGGACTCGCCAGCGTCGAAATTTTCCGTCATGGATGGAATGGTGGCTGTCGTATGCAAAACCTAAAACAAAATCTTTCTTCCGATGGAAATCAAAAATTGCGTTTGATAATTTCTATCGCGAGCAGCAGCGACTTTACGGTTTACTGCGCCAGGCATACGACAGCTACCATAGCAACCAGTCAATGCTGACCACCGTCAACCGACTGAAGGCAGAAATGCTTTCACACCAGCGGCGCTTCTCTGAGATGTTCGTCAGAATCAACGAGACGTACGTGGCGGGTGAGCCGATCTCAACCTACCAGCTGGGAGAGCGAGAGAGGCGAAGAACAACCATCGAGCGACTACGAAACGAGAGAGACGAAATCATTGATGACTCGGTCACCATACAGAATCACATGGTCGAATACTTCACCGGCCTGTATGCGCGTGGCGAAGTGGAACAACAAGAAGACGACGGCCCCTTCCAGTGCGAAAGAATCATCCCAGAAAATGACGCTACTAACGAAGCCACTATGGACGAAATAACGACGGCTGAAATCTTGTCTGCCATCCGTACCAGTGCATCCAAAAAATCACCTGGTCCTGATGGACTGCCGAAAGAATTTTATCTGCGTACATTTAACGTCATCCATCGTGAGCTAAACCTAATCATGAATGAGGCTATTCGATCCAATTTTCCGGCACAGTTCGTTGATGGGGTGATCGTATTGGTGAAAAAACGCGGTTCAGGGGATACTGCGCGTGCATACAGGCCGATAAGCTTAATCAACTGCGACTACAAAATCCTCTCTCGAATCCTGAAGCAACGACTCGAAAATGTTCTTCGATCTCACAATCTGTTGACTGACTCGCAAAAGTGCTCAAACTCTACCAGAAACATCATTCAGGCCACCCTGGCACTCAAAGATAGAATTGCTCAGCTGAAAACAAACAAGCGGAGAGGCAAACTGGTGTCGTTCGACCTCGATCATGCATTCGATAGGGTAAATCATCATTTTCTGTTCCACACCATGCGCGCACTGGGATTCAACACGGCGCTGGTTGAGTTGCTTTCTCATATAGCAGCAGCGTCTTCGTCTCGACTGCTAATAAACGGACACCTCTCCGCACCCTTCCCCATACAGCGATCGGTCCGTCAAGGTGACCCATTAGCTATGCATCTGTTTATTGTTCAACTTCACCCGCTACTAAAACGATTAGAACAGGTGTGTGGAGGAGACCTGATCGTCGCATACGCGGACGACATCAGTGCCATCGTCAGCAACGCAGAGCAGCTGAATCAAATGCGGGCTTTATTCAGGCGGTTCGAACAAGTCTCAGGAGCCCGTCTGAATGAAGCAAAAACAACGGCAATTGACGTGGGTCTGACAACGAATCCCATAACAGTGCCATGGCTTCGTACGGAAAGCAGCATAAAAATACTCGGTGTGATTTTTGCAAACTCAGTCCCATTAATGGTGTCCTTAAACTGGGACATTCTCGTAACAAATTTTGCTCGACTAGTCTGGATTCACTCGTTGCGTCGTTTGGTTTTACACCAAAAAGTAACGTTGTTGAATACTTTCATATCATCCAAAATGTGGTACATGGCAGCCAACCTTCATCCAAAAACAGCGCACGTGGCTAAGCTAACTGCTACCATGCGCTCTTATCTATTTCGCGGCTTTTGTGCGACGGTACCGATGCAACAACTGGCGCGTAGTAAGGATGACGGCGGCTTAAACCTGCAGCTACCGGCGATAAAATGCAAAGCACTGCTAATCAATCGCCACCTACACGAGATCGAATCCCTTCCCTTCTATAATTCCTACCTTAACCAAGCAAATCCTCCCCAAGTAACTTCTCTTCCTTGCCTAAAAATTATAATGGACAATATTACAACCCTTCCCTTCCAAATTCGCCAACACCTCTCCGCCGATCAAATTAGTCGATTATATATTGAACGTACCGACAGAGCTAAAGTTGTAGTTGCCAGCCCCGGGGCAAATTGGAGACGAATATGGAGGAATATATCCTCCCGTGGGCTACTGCCTGATCAGCGCAGTATCTTATATATGTGGGTAAACCAAAAAGTACCGCACAGGCGTTTACTACACACCATGAGACGAGCAGATGGAGAAAACTGTATTCACTGTGCAGAGCCAATCGAAACCATACAACACAGATACTTTCAATGCATACGAGTGCGTGATGCCTACACACTGTTTCAGCAAAAGCTACGGATACTGACTGGAGCGCGGCGCATCCCATATGATGAACTGCTAAGGCCTTCGCTAGAGCGAATTGAGGCAACAACGAAAACAATGATACTGAAACTATTGTATTGTTACATTTTGTTCATTGAAAAAAATCAAGGAAATAGGGTAGATGTAGATAATTTGAACTTTTACTTTCAAACCCAATGCTGAAATTTGTACTATTAAGTTAAAACTTTGAAACTAATCAAGAATTGACAAATAAACGTATTTTATAAAAAAAAATTTGTAGTACTAGGTCATTAACAGCCATTCAAAGTCTCTTTGGTCACATTGGCCACCATCATCGGTTCCGGAAGCCCCGGCGGAAGTATCCAAATTCAGACTAACAGTCACATCGGTTTCTCGGAGGTGGCTAGACCGAATCAACCAAACTTAGTCTCAAATGAAAGATGTTGCGTCCCCGTAAATGGCTATTAAATTTTATCCCCAACCGACTTCCGGTTCCGGAGTTACGGGTTGTGGCGTGCGATCACATAGCAAATTGTGATTGAAACCGATACCCCGATGGAAGCAAAAAAGGTAAAAATTTCGCTAAAATGTCTCTCAAATAACTTAACTTTGCAGTTCTAGGTCACCGACGGCCAAACAAACTTTCGTTGACTACATTGACCGCCATAGACGGTTCCGGAAGTGCCCGGGAAAAGCGGCCATCTTTCATAACTAGCAAACTCATATCAGTTTCTCGGAAATGGTTGGGCCGATTTTCACAAACTTAGTCCCAAATGATAGCTATATTATCCCCACAGATGTCTGTAAAATTTCGCACGGATCGCTTATATGGTTCCGGAAATATAGACTGAACGGTCCGGTCCCACATGAAATTCCCATATAAGCCGGAACTCAAAATTTTTTTGAAAGGGGGAACCCCATGAAATTTCAGAAATCGAATTTGTATTTTTGATGCCAAACATCTTTAAAATGCATGAAACGTCGAGATTTTATGTTATCTCGAAAATTTTTTTTTATAAAAATCGACTTTTTGGGACTTTGCCGATTTCGCACCTTTTTGCCTTTCTCATATAAAGAAAGGCTATGCAATCACTGTAAAAATCGACTTTTTAACCGAGGCCCGGAGGGCCGAATGTCATACACCATTCGATTCAGTTCGTCGAGATCGGCAAATGTCTGTGTGTTTTTTTTTTTTTTCTTACAATGGAGAAGACCTTTATGTCCTAGCCCAGTACACGTGCTAACGGTAGGGTCCAATCTACCACACGGGGTGCACTGGGGGCGTGTCGGACTCGAATGGTGACCAGCCATTAATACCGACTAAACTCCATTGGGCTCCGCCATCATTCCTCCCAGGAACTACCTCTCGGTATTACTTCTGGGGGGATGGCTGTACTCAATGTACTCATTCACTCTCACTCGCGCGATCATACATCCTGTATGAGGCTTACTTGGGTGCTCTCTCAATCACACTTTGATTCACTCTCAAACACTCCCACATGAGGCTGACTTTTGTGCTCACCTTTTACGTTCCATGCGAGGCTGACTTGTGTGCTCACCTTACTCATTCCTTGCTAGGCCTACTTTTGTGCTCGCCCTACCCATCCATGTGAGGCTGACTTGGGTACTCACCCTATCACCTGATTCACTCTCAATCGTGCCACTCTATTGTACCTTTGTCACTCCCTCTGGCATCCCATGTGGGACATTTTTCTTAGGCCCCACTTCTGACATACCATGCGAGGCTGACTTGTGTGCTCACCTTTTTCATTCCTTGCTAGGCTGACTTTTGTGCTAGCCTCTACCAACCTGTGAGGCTGACTTTTATGCTCACCCTTAACATGCAGTGTGAGACTGACTTGGATGCTCACCCTTTCACTCCTCTGCCACGCCATGAGGCATCGATAGCTTAGTTCCAACATACTACGCTACGACCCTCCCGTCTTGGCATGAGGCAGTCCACTTATACGCCTATACACTCACTCTTCTGTCTTGCTTCGGGGTGGCTGGGTTTACCCCTTACGCGGTTGCCATTCGCTGCGCCAACCTACCTCGGCATGAACAGACCATTCACTCTCTTATTTTGCGCTTGGCCTTTTTCGCTCCAACTAACCAATCACTAGTTAGCCGTGCCCGCCGTCTGTTGCTCGGTTCGCCAGATTACCTGTAGCCTACTGGCAATTTGGATGGTAGCAGCCGAGACTGCGTTCCACTTCTCCACCGTTTGACACATCCGCTGAATAAGGGTATCCGGGGTTGTGTCCCAGCCACAGACGTCAAGCATTGCTCTTCTTTCGACGTCGAACCGATGACATACGAACAGTATGTGCTCGGCAGTTTCATCTACACCTGGGCAGTCCGGGCAGACTGGGACCTCCGCGTGTCCGAACCTGTGGAGGTACTGACGGAAACAGCCATGGCCTGACAGGAATTGTGTCAGGTGGAAGTGAACTTCCCCATGGGGTCTTCCCACCCAGCTCGATATGCTAGGTATCAGCCGGTGGGTCCACCTACCTTTCGAGGAGTTGTCCCACTCACGCTGCCATCTGGCGACCGAGGTCACCCTGGTGCGCTCGCGGGCTCCCCTATTACCACGTAGCTCAAAGCACTCCTCATCTTCCCGAATGACCAGCCCGACTGGCATCATGCTCGCTATCACGCAGGATGCATCGTGTGATACCGTGCGGTAGGCAGATATCACTCTGAGGCACATCACGCGGTAGGTGCTCTCCAGTTTCTGTAGGTAACTGGTTACCCTCAGTGCTCTTGACCATGACGGGCCGCCGTACCTGAGGATAGATACGGCAACGCCTGCCAGTAACCTACGTCTACTGGCGCACACCTTTGAGCTGTTGGACATCATTCTCGATAGTGCCGCAACAGCAGTCGACGCTCTCTTGCACGTATAGTCGACATGGCTGCCGAAGGTCAGCTTGTCGTCTATAATGACTCCGAGAGACTTCAGACTTCGCTGTGAAGCGATCGCGACTTCTCCCACATGGATAACTGCATGTTGTGCCGACTTGCGGTTGTTGACGATAACTACCTCCGTCTTATGATGAGCGAGCTCCAGGCCTCTCGCGCTCATCCATTCCTCCACCGTGCTAATCGCGTGTTCTGCGGTTAGTTCTACCTCAGGAATTGACTCCCCGTAGACCTCCAAGGTTACGTCGTCGGCAAAGCCGACGATCTTGACCCCAGGAGGGAACTTCAGTCTCAGAACCCCGTCATACATGAGGTTCCATAGCACCGGGCGAGCCCTGCGGGACTCCGGCGGTAATCGGAACCCTTTTCTGACCGGCATCGGTCTCGTATAGCAGTACGCGGTTTTGGAAGTAACTTTTCAGGATCCGGTACAGACCCACCGGTAGGCTAAGCCGGTGTAACGAGAGCGCGATGGCATCCCAGCTTGCGCTGTTGAATGCGTTCTTCACGTCAAGTGTCACTAACGCACAGTATCGAATACCTCGCCTTTTTCGTTGGATCGCTATCTCGGCAGTATTTATCACTGAGTTGAGAGCGTCCACTGTGGACTTACCCTTCCGAAAGCCAAACTGGTTGCTTGACAGACCGTCCATACCTTCCGCGTACGGGGTGAGCCTGTTGAGGATGATCCTCTCAAGCAGTTTGCCAGTCGTGTCTATCAGACAGATTGATCTGTACGCCGATGGGTCGCCTGGTGGCTTCCCGGGCTTCGGCAACAGCACCAGTTTCTGCCTTTTCCATCTATCGGGGAAACGGCACTCGTCAAGGCATCTCTGCATAGCTAGCCTGAACATGTTCGGGTTCGCTATGATCGCTGCCTTGAGAGCGTTGTTCGGAACTCCATCCGGCCCTGGAGCTTTGTTCATTGCTAGGGATTTAGCCACTGCGAGTAGTTCTTCGTTCGTCACTGGAGCCACCATTTCGACCGTGCCCGCACTGTCTCGTAGTGCAGGTGGCCAGGGGCTTGTGGCTCGAGACGGGAAGAGTACTTCGATAATCGTTGCCAACCGGTCCGGAGACCGTTCTGGGGGTGAGGAGCCCCCTTTGGTCTTGGCCATCACAATCCGGTAGGCGTCACCCCACGGATTCGCGTTGGCACTTTCACACAGGTTGTCGAAACACGCTCTCTTGCTGCTTTTAATAGCCTTGTTAAGGGCTAATTTCGCAGCTCGAAACACTTCACGGCGGTTCTCTCTTGCATCCTCGGTGCGAGCTCTTTGCATCCTACGTCTAGCTCTGAGACAGGCTGACCGTAGAGCTGCAATCTCGGCACTCCACCAGTATACCGGGCATCTACCGTTTCTTGGCAGTGTTTTTCTCGGCATGATGGCGTTACACTGGAGAGTTGTTTCCGCACCTAGCGACCTGATTTGGGCGCCCTTACCAAGGACCTCTTGGGCCAAGGCCTTATATACTGCACTTGATTGTGCGCCTCGCCTCAGCACCAGGAGCATCTCTCCCGTATTGGTGCGTCTTACGCTACGCACATCCTGCCCAAGAGCCGAGAGACTTTCGGCCGCCTTCATCGATTTAAGGACATCGGCGTATTTGTCCTTGTCGGTTTTTAACCACAAGGCTTCGCCTCTGTCCTTGGCCTTCCTCGCAGGCCGCGGTACCTCCGGTTTCGGTGCCGGCTTTTTCTTGGTAACCAGCGTCCAGGGGTTTGAGCCCCCCTGCCCCGGTCGTGCCGGGTTGCTGGTACCATCGCTCTCCACAGCGAGGTCACTCTCGCCCTCGCTTACCTCACCCAGGCGGCGTTTGACCTTGACGGTTGCACGCCGAGTGGTGTCGGTTTTGGCACCCTCTCCTATGTCTGTGTGTGTATGTATGTGTGTGTATGTGTGTGTGTGTATGTGTGTGTCATTTAAACTCACACAATTTTCTCAGAGATGGCTGAACCGATTTTCACAAACTTAGTTTCATCTGAAAGGTATAACGCTCCCATAGGCTGCTATTGAATTTTTAGTTGATCCGACTTCCGGTTCCGGAGTTACGGGTTGAAGAGTGCGGTCACACAGCAAATTCCCATATAAACTGGTACCACCATGATGTTAAAATGATGTAAAACATATTAAAATTGATGTAACATTACTCTAGTTTGCGGGTCTGGATCACTAATGATCAATCAAAGCAGTTTCATGACGCCCCCGGGAAACCCGCCAAGTTCCTAAGCTAATGTCACACCCATTCCACAACGAATTCTCTACCGATTTTTACAAACTTGATTTCAAATGAAAGATACATTAATGCCATTGACTGCTGCTGAATTTAATTCGGTTCTGACTCTTGCTTCCGGAGTTACAGGGCTGTTAATAAGGATACACTGGAATTTCCCATATATATCGGTTAACCTATCGAATAACAATGTCGTCTCACGTTATAAAACTCTCCTGGAATCGTATGGTTTTATATGTACGAACACATTTCCGACTCGCCCAGCTAGTTCAAATATTCTTGATCACGTTGTTTGTAGACTGGAGAATGCTGCTCGCTTACGAAACGACACGGTTTACACCATAGTTAGTGATCACGTTCAAATTATATCTTCATATAAACTTGCAGTAAAAAGAGAACCCGTTAATTTGACGAAATCAATAATCAATCATGAAAAACTCAATAACGACTTCCAAAATTTCATAGAAAACATCGAGTTGATTGATGATGTAGATGTATGTCTTACAAATATCATCACAACCTACAATTCTTTACTTGCGGAAAACACTAGAACGGTCTCCAAAACTTTTAAATGTAAAGGCGTTTTTTGGCCCTGGATCAATTTCGATTTGTGGACACTGATTAAAATCAAAAGTAATTATCTGAAACGAGTAAAAAATAACCCCAATGATGAAAACCTCAAAGCTCTTCTGCAACACATAACTAAAAAAGTTAATGTAATGAAAAAGCGGTGCAAAAAGGCCTACTTTGAAAACCTTCTATCCAACACAACTCATTCAAAACTTTGGAAAAATATTAATACCATTTTTGGTCGTTCAAAGTCGGATGTTCCCATCAGCCTAATTTCCAATGATATCAGAATCACTGAGACTAAAGAAGTATGTAATGTTTTCAACGAATATTTCTCTAGCATTGGCAAAAATTTGTCTGACAATATTCCCACGAGTCCCAACTCAAATCCTATTACAAATATACAACACGTCCAAGAAACAATCTTCTTGCGTCCTGCAACCATAAACGAAGTGATCCTTTTGATTAAAGGCCTCGAAAAAAATAACAGTTGTGGTCCTGAGAAGATCCCCGCTAGTGTTCTTAAGAATAACTGTACCACTTTTTGCAAATATCCTAACCAAAGCTTTTAATTTAATAATCCAAACCGGCAGGTACCCAGACTGTTTAAAAATAGCCCGAGTAATTCCAATTTTCAAAGCTGGTGATCCAAACCAACCTTCCAACTATAGACCAATTTCAACATTGTGCGTTTTCAATAAAATTCTTGAGAAATTGCTCATCACTCGACTACTCGAGTTTTTGAACAAACACAACATAATTTACAACTACCAGTATGGGTTCAGACAGGGCTGCAGCACTTTAATTGCAATGACCGAACTAATTGACTCCATCATTAGTCAAATTGATAGCAAAAGAATTGTTGGTGCCCTTTTTCTGGACCTAAAAAAAGCATTCGATACTCTGGATCACTCAATCCTGCTTAAGAAGTTAGAATGCTATGGTATCAGGGGATTAGCAAATCATATTATTCGTAGCTATCTGTCGCATAGGAACCAATTCGTATCTATTGGAGACTCGTGTAGCTCTTATAGACCAATAGAAATAGGAGTGCCCCAAGGCAGTAATATTGGGCCACTGTTATTTTTATTGTATATCAATGACCTAGGTAGACTCGGGTTAAAAGGGACTCCTCGTCTATTCGCGGATGACACCGCGTTGTTCTACCCGAACAACAACTGCCTGGATATTGTACGCGACATGGAATCGGATTTAAAAACACTAACGACGTATTTCAACGAAAACCTTCTTTCCTTGAACCTATCAAAAACTAAATATATGCTGTTTCGTTCATCTAGAAGAGCTATAGGCGTGCATCCAGACCCAAGAATGGGACAGTCTGTAATTCAAGAAACTAACTGCTTCAAATATTTAGGACTTCACTTAGACCCCACACTCTCCTGGATTGAGCATATAACATCTATAGAGAGAAAAGTTGCATCGTTATGTGGGGCTATGCGTAAAGTATGCTCTTTTGTTCCCCAGCATGTACTTCTAAAATTTTATTATGCGCACATCCACTCATTGCTGAACTACCTTGTATCTGTGTGGGGCCGTGCCAGTATTTCGAATCTGAAAAAGCTACAAACGCTTCAAAACAGATGTCTTAAAATTATTTATAAAAAACCATTTATGTACCCTACTATTTTGTTATACAATAATAATGCCCATAACATTTTACCTTTGCTTGGGTTGACTAACTACCAAACAATAATGTACATCCACAATGCTTTGCATAATACTATTGCTCATAATAATCTAGAATTTACGACAGGAATTCGAGCTCACAGCACCAGACAAGCCAATCATTTATTATACTCCAGAGTATCCACGAACCTTGGTCAAAGACGCATTTCTTTCATCGGACCTAAGCTATTCAACCAGCTTCCTACGGATTTAAAGCAAATAACATGTCGCACTCGTTTCCAAGCAAAATTGAAACTAATTTTAAAAAATAAAATAGGAGAATTTTTAATATAAACTTCGTTCACCACCAATCGAGCTTATTCCTTTAGCTATAATTGGTTAACATTTTTTAAATAAAAACAATTGATAAATGCATTTTTTATAGCAATAAGTAATAAATAAATTTAAATTATTATGAGCTTCCTGCAAAGCTACGATGGGACCCTTAAAAGGATTCTTTTCCGCTGGGTACTCGCCGTAGCTTCTTGTCAAATTTTGTGTTTTGTCGGTCTCGTATTGTTTTTTTTTGTTCTCAGCGTTTCCGCGATTCGTAACTTTGTTTTTTGTGCTGACCTTTTTTTGTACGCTGAGAACTGATGTGTCCACTACCAGGGGGCTCCGTTTGTGAGCTTTTTGGTGTGGGGGTAAGAGGCGGGCTATTAAAAAAAAAAAAAAATAAAAAAAAAAATAAAAAAAAATCGGTACAATCGTACTAACTCAAAGGCTAAAAACTATTGAAATGGTCACCAAATTACTTCTAATCGCAGATCTAGATCACTGATTGCCAATCAAACATTCTTTGAATACATTGTCCACTATCGACGATTCCGGAAGTCCGGAATTCCGGGCATATTCCACAATTAAGGTCACATCGGTTCATCGGTGATGACTGAACCGATTTTCTCAAACCAAGTCTCAAATGGAAGGCAAAATATGCAGTTGAGTATTGCGTCGCCGCACCTCCCCCCCTCCTTGCTCTTACACCTCCCTCCTTCATCACTCCCCTCCTCTTGGATCACCCTCACGCCCGCATTCCCTTCATCCACTCCGTATACCGAAATAAGATGAAGGACTTCAGACGCATCATCCACTCCCACTCTATTAATCCCCCATTCCCTACACATTCAAACCCATTCCACCAACCTTTCCAAATTATAATCACATGAAGATAACATTGAACTCATGCTTATTAAGCTAATTAAATATTATTCTTTTGCCTTTCTTATATAGAAAAGTTATGCAATTGCTCCAAAAACCGACTGTCTAACCGAGGCCCGGAGGGCCGAGTCTCATTACATTCGACTCAGTTCGCCGAGATCGCAAAATATCTGTGTGTATGTATGTGTGTATGTATGTATGTATGTATGTATGTATGTATGTATGTATGTATGTATGTATGTATGTATGTATGTATGTATGTGTGTGTATGTGCGGATTTGTTAACAAAATGTACACATCGGTTTCTCGGAGATGGCTGAACGGATTTTTACAAACTAATATTCAAATGAAAGGTATAATATTCCCATAGGTTGCTATTGAATTTCATTTTCAACCGATTTCTTGTTCCGGATTACGAGTTGAAGAGTATGGTTACAAAACAAAATTTGTTGATTAGTCCACATCGGTTTCTCGGAATTTCCTGCACCGATTTTGACAAACTTAATTTCAAATGAAAGGTCCATCAGCTGCTGTTGAATTTTGTGTGGATCCGAGTTCTGGTTCCTGAATTACAGGTTGATACGTACGATCACGCAGCAAATCCCGATTCTAACGAATTTTGCGATGAATGTAAAAAGGTGAATTTTTTTTCCAAAATGTAAACACAACTGTTGAATTTGTAGATCTAGGTCCCCAACAGTCATTCAAAGTCTCTTTGGCCACACTGGCCACCATCGACGGATCCTGAAGTAACCAAATTCAGAATAACGGTTATATTGGTTTCTCGAAAATGGCTAGACCGATTTGATCAACTTAGTCTCAAATGAAAGGTGTTGCGTCCCCGGAAACTGATATTAAATTCCATCTCCATCCGACTTCCGGCGCCGGAGTTACGGGTTGTGGAGTGCGATCACATAGAAAACTCCGATTCAAACCGATACCGCGATGAATGCAAAAAGGTGCTCTTATATATACTTACCAAGTGTAATAAGAATGAAAGACATTTCCATAATGTTATATTGTACGAACCAGCTATTAAATCATAGTTTGTAGAAATGAGAAAGGCACAATTGCACCTCTAGGTGGATTAAAACAGGTTTTTCAGTTCAATATTACCGTGGCTATTTTTTCTTTTTCAAAATTTTAGAACTCGAATAATGATTTATTTTCCTGTATATATTTGTCATGTGATGTATAATAATGAAGTGTAATATATGCATTTAAAAGTTTTTAATGAATATAAACAACGCACACATTCTCGTGATTCATGATTGAGAAAGGCACAATTGCACCGCTAGGTGGATTAAAATAGGTTTTTACATTATATAAATGTTCTAGAACATTGTTTGGACTATTAAATTACATTACTTTGCCGAAGACGAAAACTTGCTATCGCTATTATGTGAGGAGATATTCACGTTTTACATTTCTTATAAAAGAAATGTATAAAATTCGCTCAAACTTTCAAGATTTTTTCCGAGGCCCGGAGAACCGAGTCTTTTATACCAATCGACTCAGCTCGACGATTTGGGACACTGTCTGTATGTGTGTGTGTCTGTGTGTGTATGTAACGGACAAATTATCATTCGTGTTTTTTAGCAATGGCTGAACCGATCTTATCCAAACCAATTTTGAATGAAAGACCTATCAAACAGTAAGAACGCTATTAATTTGTTTTTGATTCTGATGTTTAGTTTCCAAGATATGAATGTTTGAATGTGTAAAAATGGCGCTTTTTGCAGTTTTTTTAAATTATCTGCCGAAATTGATAATATAGATTAACACCTTATATGTTTTAGACAGCTTTAACGAATACCTTTCGAACAAGCTATAGATTGTTGAAATTGGACTATTATCAAAGAGATAATTAACATTAAATGCGGACGAAAGATTTTTATCATTTCCCATTGCCAGAAATATGACCAAAAACATGTAATCTATTATTAACGCCAAAACGGCTTAATTTAGGTCAATAGTATCTTCGGATAATTTAATGGAGGCAATATGCCCTTTCTTGTGGTATGATGCTTTTGCTGATTAATCCCCCTATGAGTGAGATATTTTCACAAATTTTCTAGGAAGTGATTATATCGAAATGATGCCTTCTGCAAATTTGTAGCTCTTATTTTTGCGAATAACTTTACTGATGACTTCAAATATCTATTTTGAATACTTTAAAAGTTGTGGCTTGTTGTCTGTTGATTACTCTTTGTCGCCTATTTATAGTTCAATATAGTAATAATCCATTGAAATAAGCCAAACATTATTTCGATAAAACGAATTTTATATTTCATTTTTCTATCTACAACCGCTAGAAATCTGGGGAAGTCGGGAACGGAACCTTCATTTAACCAGTGAATGATTTTCGCGCCACTCCCTTAGGAGACCATTCACCTTGGTGGCTTGCCCAGCTAGAGACCCTATCCAAAGGCGGGTTTTGGTTGTTTCTGAAACGGTTCCAAAACAATCCGACTTTCACCAAACAAGGCCACCAATACATTCAAAAAAGTCGCCAGAAACTTCATACTCAGAACTTCAAGACAACATCGGTCGGCCAGAAGAGCATTCCGCTAAATTATCATCACGGGCACAATTCTATGTGTATCCTTCGCACTGTTCGCTTCAGAGGTGGGAGAGGAGGCTGAAACATGAGGGTCAACCCAACCCGCAAAAAAAGAAAAACTATCGACCCGAACAGCGTGAGAAAACCTTTACCAGAATCACTAAAAAAATACACCTTTACTAGGATATTCAAATCGATTTCATTTCACTTCAAAGTTTATTCCAACAAAAAAAAATAATTCAAAAGCTTTCCACATCCGGATTCGAACCCATACTCTCTCAACCTAGCTAACTCTCATCACCGCCTTTGCCGTGTCGGCTAATTTCCTGCTTGGTTCGTCGCTTTCATTTAGTGCTGTGCAGCTAATCGGTACCGTGTTCATTCATGAGTGGCTTCCCTTTTCACATTTCGTGGCCCTAGCGTTTGTTGTGTACTGTTCCCGAACATGCGCATGTAATAAAAATATGGAACGTACTTGCAACATCGATTTACGTGAGGCGTGGTGGTTGGCGGTTTCCGGGGACCGGAACTGATGCTGGCCGGAACGATGACGCTGCCCAACGGTCTGCTGGCGATTCTGAGCTAAAGATGGTTTTCCTTCGTCGTGTCGTGGTGTAGACGATGCGTGTATGGCTTCCCTGCCTAACAGTTTCGCTGCTCTTCCGGCACGAGGATCGAACTGCCGGGTTCTTTGGTGGTGTTAGAATAGTCTCTGGCTTCAATTGCGGCGTGGCGGGGTCTTGACCACAACGGGGTACTAATTTGCCTACACGTGAAAATAATGCCAACATTCGGTTGGTATGAGAATACGCACTGCCCACAAAAAGCCAAAGATGGGGGAATTTACCTTACTCCAACGATCTCTTTTAAGCACTCCGAAACCGTTCAACTGAATTTGCGCACTCACTTTCGATCTAGCTAAACTGCACGGTAAAAAGGAAATTTCTTAGTGCAACTAATTAAAAATTCTCACGCTGTTCAAACAAACTAGCTGAAATCTCACACCGCGGCACAACTAATTAGACAACTCCAGCCTCTTCCACGATCCAGAACAAAGTGAACGCAACAAACTGTGATTTCCTCAGAATAAGCGTTTATTCGCAACTTCGTTACCGGAAATGGTTAACTACTTCACGAAGTGCAATAGTTTCCCACCACAAATTTTGTGCCGAAGTCATCCTTTCATTCCCGATACAAAACCTCCTTAAACCATTTCTAGGGCATTGACTTTCAACCTCAGAAGTTCAGGTCAAATCGGGTTGTCTTTTTCCCGAAGTCAGAAACAACCTTTGCCCTCAGTTCGCTGTCTCTTTTTGTTCCCCGCGACAAAGTACTTGCAATGTACATACACTGTACGTACTCAAAATTAAAGGGCGCGATGCCGACGTCGCAACTACCCGCTAAATAAGATTCCAACCACCGACGAGATTGCTAGGCGCGTGCACGCATGAGATCTCGAAGCGCAGAGCCCTTCTAGGTTCACCCCACTCACTCTCTGGAAGAAGAGAAAAGAGCAGTATTTTATGTTGTACTGCCTGAATAGCCGAGGGGCTATTCTATGATATTTTTGGTACTTCATGGTAATGCTTATTTTAATTCTTAAATATTAAATGTACAACGCTACATAATTTCCTGCTATTTTTCGAAAATTTGATTGGCTCTGCAACATTAATTCAAAGAACCAATCAAACTTTCGAAGGGTAATATTTGGCTACCTCCTCTCTGGTTTTGGGGTCATAAGTTTTCATCGTCAATATCGAGAATCCCGTTGCATCTAATCCGATCTCTTTCTTTTATTTCATTCTCTATTTTCAGTAGGCGGAAGAATCTTCGAAAACAGAACTATAAAGACAACCTTATATTTATTACTAATCATCTTCTTCCAGGATAGGTAGACTAAATATACTAGTATCGCTATTAGTTCTTCAAATTCAGGATCTCTAACGAGAATTTCAGAAACTGGACTGAAATGTTGACCAGTAGCCTCGACGATCAGTACGATTAGTACTGGAAATATAGATACACAACACAAGAGAACAGAACTGACAATTGGAATCACCAAGGCATACTACTAGTGAGAATCGGAGAAAAAATCCAAATGGAGCTGAGGGTACGAGAGACGCATTTTGATTTGCTAAATCGCGATAACGACCCAATTTACGACTGTATCATGCGAACACTACAGTGCATTGCCGAGGATACACATTGGGTATTGATGATAGTGAAGACCACAAGCGTATGTATACAATTTTGATAATTTTCAAACCAAATCATATTACATGTACCACTACCAACATAACAATATATTGGGACTGGGAGGGACCACCAGAGCACCCGATTGAAACGATTTGGACAGGGAGAGTGGAAATGCCAACTTTCTGCCGATAACATTTCGTGGATAAAGGGCGGGCTCTTCTCCCCACCTATTGGGAAGGCTCTACAACACAATGGCTTTCTTTACGGTTGATTCATGAGATCTAAACATTGGAAGGCGATTCTTAAACACTCCCGTGGACCGTATAAGCGAAATGATTACTCTCGAGTAAGCGAATTGCCCAACGGACACCTTTCTCCTTTTTGGCCCTTCATACAGTGTTTAGCTGACTATGATCAATGGGCAAAGATTGAACAAGTAGTAGTGTAAGAGCAGGCCATTGCAATAAAACGGTTGTTTTGCTACAATAGGTGGTAGTAACACACATCATCATAAGTTTTCATCGTCAATATATTCACTCCTCTCTGCATCCAGATATGGTCAAATAACCACTCTGTTACTGACCATCAACGTTTCACAACTCCGGTCTCCAGCAAAACCAATCGAGTCATTTCCCATATCCACCTTGTTACTTATTTCCCGCAAAGTATGAATGAAAGCTATTATAAAATAAGCATGCCAAAACAGAAAGACTGCTGTGACTATCGTTTGGGTTGTTGAGGTTGGCATCCACATTCATTCATTTCTCGTTCATCCTAAATAGACAGGCACGTAGCTAGAGGGGGGGCTAGGGGGCTAAAGCCCCTCCCGAAATGTTTTGAAAATAAATTTCAAAAACATTATTATCAGCGACTTTAGCTTGTAGCTCGTTTGATTTGAGAAAAAGTTAGAAGATTGCTGTTTCCAACAACCAAAATGAATGGTTATGAAATTCAGTGTGGTTTATGCTTCTGTCCCAGCCTATGGGAAGCGAACGACAAATAAAGTTACTTTTATATTGTGTTCCTTGTCTGAAGAACAAAGGAAACTTCTACTATACTATGCCCTAGTAATCTGTCGAGATGAGTGAGTCGCAGAAGCAAGAAGTGGTGCACCGGCCAACTACTGTGACTAGTTATGATTCGTATAAGACCGAGTATTTGTGATGAGGAACATTTTCTGAAAGTGAAAATGGATGCTATACTTACGATAGCCACCTTTATTGAGTTCTACCACCTCAGGTATTCTGCGCTCATAGCGTTTAACAAATTGGATCAGGCGAAATCATTGATTTTGAATGATTTAAAGCCATTAATTTTTAAAAGTTGTGTGTGACAATGCTGTAATTAAGATCTTCATATAAATGGACGGTGAGAGAATCAATGTTTGGTTGCAAGATCGGATACCGCTTACTTGCAGATACATATCACATATGGGAGAAATGCAATACAAAACATAATGCGATGTACAATTACACATAGTATTCTTTGCACATATCAAATGCAAACTAGTACGTTCCAGTTCTGTGAAAAAACGTCACATTACGATTTATTTACCGCTGAACACAAACAGTTACCAAATATGTGGCATATATTCAGGTAATATTGGCAACGACAAAAGCTGCGTCAATGTCTCAAAATATACAGCCAGCACAATCATTGAGGAAATTCACAATCATAAAGGTAACATGCAAGTATGTTTGCGAACATAAAGGCAGCAACCACGATTATGACACGGAAGAGTTCAATAGCGAGAAAGATATGAACGACCCCCTATACGCAGTTGGTGAGGAAAAAAATATTTCCCTGTTTCGTAAACAGGTATCTACGTGCAATGATTAAGAGCTTGCGTGAGATCTGTTGGACAACCAGTAAAACTCATTTTATTATTTTTATTGTTGGAAATAGATATAACTAGATAACAGAACCACTGTTTCGCGTCATTTTAACGCATTATCATTTTCATTGGCACTTAATTTCACTTTCATGCGAGGAGTTCGTTCCGTTCATGCGAGTTCGCAACACTGTTGCGACTAAAATGTTGTGACTAGTTGAATCTATTAGTCCAATAATTTCGATTTTATGTCTTCAGTATATAGCAGTCTCACGATCTGTTTTTTATTCGTATCTAAGAAGCCTCAAGAGCACCTCTTCTGTCCCTTCTATGCACTCAGAACGAGTGCTTTTGGAATTTTGCTCTGATCCTCTCAATTCGGTTTGAAAAAACGGCATTTTCGAAAACACATTACGTCTTCGTTATCCGCACAACATTCAACGGTAGGGGGAACAACGTTGATTGAAATTGTTTCCTAAATGTTGGTAAAACAAACCTGTAATCAAAAAGCATTACAGCTTTCTTCAAGAAGTCATGCATCTTTTCCAATCTTGATGATGATTGGAACAAAAGTTGAGCTAATTAAAAACGAACCAATTACTGAGCAGATTGTTTGAATTGATTTAGAAAGTGTAACTGCAAGCATCTTCGTAAAACTGCCGCTGACAAACAATTTTGCAAAAGATTCACAGAAATTGGATAAATTACAATAATTTAAAAACATAGAAATCTGAAAGAAAGTCTCTTCGGCACAAGAGAAGCAAGTGATTTGTCGGAAGCAAGTGTGATGCTAAAATTATTTAGCTCACCCATATTTATAGTTTCGAGTAATGCTAGTGGTGTCATCAATGTTATATTCAGTGCTTCAAAATTTCGAAATCAGTTAACTATTTCTGCTTATCGAAACTGACATTCAGATTCAACGCCTCGGTCATTCAACTTTCCAACTGACTGAAATTTCATACAGAATCGAATGTTTGAGCGCGGAGGAAATATAAATTCCTTCTGCAGCCAAAGCATTCATTTGTTATTATGTGGACAGTTCGAGCATTTGTGAGCTGCGTAATCTATGTCTAGTGCATTTTCGCTCAATAATCCCTCACAGAGCTAGCATAGAAACAAAATTCAGTTTGCTTCTGAAACCGAACATATGCGAACCCGAATGCGCTATGTCGGGAGAATGAATGACGAGAGAAACGAATCAAACATTTCATTCATCGTGGCCAGAGCCTAAAAAATTGACATTTCTGCGTGAGCTTGAAAGAATACGAAATTCAATTCATGCCCGCTGCGATGAATGAAACGTTTGGTTCGTTTCCCTCTTCATTCGTTCTCCCGACGCAGCGCATTCAGGTTCGGACGTGTTCGGTTTCAGAAGCAAAGTGAATTTTGTTTTTATGCTGGCTCTGAGAAGGATTATTGAGCAAAAGTGCATCAGATATATATTATGCAGTTGAGTTATGCTCGAAAATGTAGAAGATGCCAACTTTTGCCTTCAAACTGTCGACACAATAACAAATGAATGCTTTGGTTGGTGAATGAATTTATATTTCCTCTGCACTCAAGCATTCGATTCTGCATGAAATGTTAGTCAGTTGAAAAGTGAATGAATGAGGGAGGCGTTGAATCTGAATGTCGGTTTCGGTAAATGTAAGCAGAAATAGGTAACTGATTTTCAAATTTCGTGGCTCTGATCGCGGCGGGCAGGAATTGAATTTCGGATCTCTTTCAAGTTCACGCAGGGATGTCAATTTTTTTAAGCTCTGGTTACATTTAACAAAATTTACGTAAATTGCAAGATAACAGTAATCAGGGGATTTCCTTTCGATTAGTGAACAGTCCTATAGTAGATAAAATTCCGGCTAGTTTAATAAATTAATTCATTGAAACATCTCTTTTGTATTGTCCAAAAATCCATGAATTCCGAAATGAAACCTGTAAGCTTCGTGTGCTCAAATACAATATTTGATTAATCTAGGTAAATACAGCTATAGTTCTTATTTATGCTTTGTAGAGAAATCAGTAGTATTTTTTGTACACTCTTTACATGTCAACAAACAAAATTACTGGTCTGTCTTTTACCACAGTTTCAAGGATCTAGTAGAAGATTTGCCTAGAAAAATAAGCCTGTCTAATGATATAAAAAGTATCAATTTCCTAAAAGAATAGGATCTGTGAAAAATCTGAATACTTAAATAGATACATAATTAGTTGTTCTCACTTGTCTGAAAATAGTCTTTAATGTATTACACTGGTCTACAAAATCAGAAAAAAAAAATTGGTGCAGGGTTGTGATAGTAGTTTTTAGGGTAAATCGGGTGCGCTGAGTTCAAAAATAACCATAGTTTTCCCGCCGTGCTCCTGTTTTTGATATTTCTCCATAAATTTGATTTTTTGTAGTCAGTGTTAAATTTTTTTTTCCAAATTTTTCGAATTTGCAAACTGTATTAAATCTATTATTAAAAGGTACTACAAACACCTAACAAATATTTGGAAAGGCATATTGAATACTGTCAAATTCGAAAAAACCATGCGTAAACAAAATAAAATGCCCCTTTTTACATTTCTTACAAAAGAAATGTATAGGATTCGCTCAAACTTTGAAAACTTTTTCCGAGGCTCGGAGGGCCGAGTCTCATATACCAATCGACTCAGCTCGACAAATTGAGACAATGTCTGTATGTGTGTGTGTGTGTGTATGTGTGTATGTGTGTATGTATGTATGTACAAAATGTCATGTAATTATCTCAGCAATGGCTGAACCGATCTTAATGAAATTAGTTTCAAATGAAAGGCCTAAAGTTGCCATTTGACACTATTATTTTTGATTTTCGATATTTTGTTTACTTTCTGAGATATGGGCAAATTTGTCAAAACACAGCAGGTTTTTTGCAAATAACTTTCGAACAATACAATGTTGTCCTACATGCACATAAATAGAAAGATTGTAAAAATATTTTTCTAACAAGCTATAGATTGTCAAAATCCGTGCACGAGCGGCGGAGATATTAAACATTTTGTATTTTTAGTCCTCGCTTACCAATTTCCACTAATTAAAACCTATTTTAATCCACCTAGCGGTGCAATTGTGCCTTTCTCAATCATGAATCACGAGAATGTGTGCGTTGTTTATATTCATTAAAAACTTTTAAATGCATATATTACATTTTATTATTATACATCACATGACAACTATATACAGGAAAATGAATCATTATTCGAGTTCTAAAATTTTGAAAAAGAAAAAACAGCCACGGTAATATTGAACTGAAAAACGCTTTTAATCCACCTAACAGTGTGATGAGACATTTCTTATAACTCTTATCACTCTCTTCGGATATTATATCGTTTGAGAACATTTAGAACTTGATCCTTCGCGATGTTTTTGATAACACATACTACATGGGATTGTGGCAGGGCACAGAGAATCGCTCAAATCAGCATAGGACAACATCAGTGCTAGAAATCTCAAACCAAATCAATGGGAAAGCGAAAAAATGGCCCATAAAATAGATATACAAACAAATTATCGCTAATGCTCTGTTAATAAAATATCTAAATTCCTCAATCAATGCATTGTGGGGGGAAAACTAAATTTTCCTAAAGGGGTTATGTATATTGTACTGAGCCAAAAAATCGAATTTTTTTGAATCGGAATGAAGTTTATACTTTACTCAAATTTTCAACGCGACTGAGACCTAAATATCAACGCTTTTTCTGGAAAAAAGCGATACTAGCAGTGACACCATTCAAAGAAAATCAACAGTGAATATTTCCAGACTTGGTTTTATTTCCTATTTAAGAAATATTGTGTTTTTTACATCCTAGATTGCATGATTCAGTGATCGAAACCCAAAACTTCATGAAGTATTTGAAATTATTAAATTAAAATTTGTGTTTGCTATTGAAATTGACAAAATGATAGTATCGCCCCTTTGACGATTGTTTACTTTTTCGGTCCCACCTATCAGCATTGAAGTATCACCCTTACATTTTGTTTACAATACCAATTTTACAATTGGTGGGGGTTTGGTGAAAATCGATCTTACTGTCCAAACGGCATAATTCCGAAACCGTAATTTTTGAAGTTTTGAAATTATGCAGAATTAATTTTTCAAAAAATAGTAACAGAGTTCGTGTTTTTAGCGAATTTGTTGAGACTTTATTGTAGTCATGAATATTAACCTGAGAAAATTCACCATAAATACTTCTTGGACGATATACCGTCAAAATTATTTTATCAAATGATGCGCTGTTTAACGTTTGTAAAACTCATCGAAGATACTAACCATCCGAAATTGGCGGTTTCAAAATGATGTTATCTTGACCTTAAATTACTGTTTTTGAACATTTGACCTATACATATAATTGGTCATACAACAAAAATCAAATTCTCATCAAAATCGATCAGAACCTGCTAGAGTCGAATGGAAATCGTCATTTTTCATAAATTTCTCTCTACATTCGGAAAGTGTTATCCTCGATATTAATCATATTACGTTTTCGTCTCAACTCGACGCATTCCCAAAATGAAAACCTGTTTTAATCCACCTAGTGGTGCTTTTCTCATTTGTCCAGACTACGATTCCATGGCTGGTTATGTTCAATACAATGGTGGAATTAAATATTACATGTTCAGTTCGATTTGCACATACGTACAATGGATCGACAGCCACGATCTTGAGATACTGACCGCCGCTGGTTTCAAGCGATGTTTCAGTATCACATAGTAAGATCCGGGAGGTTCGGGTCCTGCCGAAAATTTTCAACTTGTTAAGAAATTTTAAACTAGTTTTAATTTTAAAGTAGCAACCACTTACTGCATACTCCCTCCGGGCCGGTATGATTGACGATTTTTAGAGTGATTGGATAACCTCTCTATATGAGAAAGGCAAAAATGTCCCAAAAAAATCAATTTTTGTCAAACATTATTTTTTTCGAGTTTACATCAAATCTCGATGTTTCATGCATTATAAAGTCATTTGGCATCAAAAATACAAATTTGATTTTGAAAATTTTTCATTTCAGTTTATATGGGAATTTGCTGCGTGATTGCACTCTTCAACTCGTAACTCCGGAACCGGAAGTCCAATCAATAAAAAAAATTCAATAGCAGCCGATGGGAAGATTGTACCTTTCATTTGAGACTAACTTTGTGCAAATCGAGCCAGCCATCTCTGATTAACAAAGGTCACATTTTTTTCCACATACACACATACACACACAGACATTTTCCGATCTCGACGAACTGAGTCGATTGGCATATGACACTCGGCCCTCCCGGTCGGGATTAGATTGACGAATTTTAGAGTGAATGAGAAAGGCAAAAACATTTTAGCAAATGTTGAAAGTTATGCATTTTTTTGGTGAGCTGTTCTATGTTTCATAGACATTAAATCAATTTTAACTTCGCTTCCTATTAAATAAAGACCCTTATTACAGTACATCTCTACAAAAACGAGCTCAATTTGAAAAGAAATCTGAGGATTATGATTGATTACAGAACTCTGGAATTTTCTATTGGAATGTTTTCAGGCAGGATTTTGATATTGATCCAATTAGACAACTGTGAAATCACGACCAATAGATCAGTTACATATCAGGACCCCATTCCGACAATTTATCAAAAGTCCTCATGATGTTTACAACAACAGGATATCAATGTACGGATCAGATAATTGTTATTGTAATATTGAATTGAATCAGTCTGCATCAATAAATTTTCAACTTCAATCCAATTTTTTTTGGGTGTGGTGGGGGGGGGGGGGCGTTGTATGGTGTTAAACCCCAAAACCTTCTCTTGGCAACGCCATTGCTTGGAGTTATTTATTTCGCTTTTCATTTTCCAATATGTTTCAGATCGATCCGATGGTCATGAGTTAGGAAAATTGCAGTCAGAAGGTTCGCACAGATGAACATTTTTGCACTGATAAGTTATCAAGTTCCTTCCAGACAACTTGGAAGTGTTCGGTGATTATTTCTAGCGGTTGTAGATAGAAAAATGAAATACAAAATTCGTTTTATCGAAATAATGTTTGGCTTATTTCAATGGATTATTACTATATTAAACAATAAATAGGCGACAAAGAGTAATCCACAAACAACAAGCCATAACTTTTAAAGTATTCAAAATAGATATTTGAAGTCTTCAGTAAAGTTATTCGCAAAAGTAAGAGCTATAAATTTGCTGAAGGCATCATTTCGATATAATCACTTCCAAGAAAATTTGTGAAAATATCTCACTCATAGGGGGATTAATCAGCAAAAGCACAATACCAAAAGAAAGGGCATATTGCCTCCATTAAATTCTCCGAAGATACTATTGACCTAAAATAAGCCGTTTTGGCATTAAAAATAGATTACATGTTTTTGGTCATATTTCTGGCAATGGGAAATGATAAAAATCTTTCGTCCGCATTTAATGTTAAATATCTCTTTTGATAATAGTCCGATTTCAACAATCTGTTCGAAAGGTATTTGTTAAAGCTATCTAAAAACATATAAATTGTTAATCTATATTGTCAACTTCGGCAAATAATTCCAAGAAACTGCAAAAAACGCCATTTTTACACATTCAAACATTCATATCTTGGAAACTAAACATCAGAATCAAAAACAAATTAATAGCGTTCATACTGTTTTTTTAGTTCTTTCATTTAAAATTGGTTTGGATAAGATCGGTTCAGCCATTGCTGAGAAACACGAATGAGAATTTGTCCGTTACATACACACACCCACACACACAGACACACACACAGACATTGTCCCAAATCGTCGAGCTGAGTCGATTGGTATATAAGACTCGGCCCTCCGGGCCTCGGAAAAAATCTTGAAAGTTTGAGCGAATTCTATACATTTCTTTTATAAGAAATGTAAAAAGGTGCGAAATCGGCAGTCCCAAAAAGTCGATTTTTATAAAAAAAAATTTTTCGAGATAACATAAAATCTCGACGTTTCATGCATTTTAAAGATGTTTGGCATCAAAAATACGAATTCGATTTCTGAAATTTCATGGGGTCCCCTCTTTGGAAAAAAAAATTGAGTTCCGGCTTATATGGGAATTTCATATGTGACCGGACGATTTAGTCTATATTTCCGGACCCATATAAGCGATCCGTACGAAATTTTATAGACATCTATGGGGATATTATAGCTATCATTTGGGACTAAGTTTGTGAAAATTGGCCCAACCATTTCCGGGAAACTGATGTGAGTTCGTAAATTTTGAAAGATGGCCACTTTTCCCGGGCACTTCCGGAACCGTCTATGGTGGTCAATGTAGTCAACGAAAGTTTGTTTGGCCGTCGGTGACCTAGAACTGCAAAGTTAAGTTATTTGAGAGACATTTTAGCGAAATTTTTACCTTTTTTGCTTCCATCGGGGTATCGGTTTCAATCACAATTTGCTATGTGATCGCACGCCACAACCCGTAACTCCGGAACCGGAAGTCGGTTGGGGATAAAATTTAATAGCCATTTACGGGGACGTAACATCTTTCATTTGAGACTAAGTTTGGTTGATTCGGTCTAGCCACCTCCGAGAAACCGATGTGATTGTTAGTCTGAATTTGCATACTTCCGCCGGGGCTTCCGGAACCGATGATGGTGGCCAATGTGACCAAAGAGACTTTGAATGGCTGTTAATGATCTAGTACTACAAATCGAAGCAGTTGTGGTCACATTTTGGAAAAATTTTCACCATTATACATTCATTGCAGAATTTCTTAAAATCGACATTTTCTGCGTGATCGTACTCATCACCCTGTAATTCCGGAACCGGAAGTCGGATCCATTAGAAATTCAATAGCAGCCTATGGGAACGTTACACCTTTCATTTGGGACTAAGTTTGTAAAAATCGGTTCATCCATCTCTGAGAAAAGTGAGTGAGATTGTGTTCGCGTACACACACACACACAGACGCACATACACACACATACATACACACACAGACATTTGCCGAACTAGACGAACTGAATCGAATGGTATATGTCACTCGGCCCTCCGGGCCTCCGTTAAAAAGTCGGTTTTCAGAGCAATTGCAATACGTTTCTATTGAGAAAAGCAAAAATGAGATTGTTTCATACAGAGAATTGCTTTACTGGTGTTTTAGGGACAAAACTAAACCGATTTTGAATATCGGGGTATGAAAACACATCTACGTGATTCAAGGAATTCGATGTTGAGAACATTTTGTGAATTACCTTTATAATAAATCAACTATTTCTCAAAAATCAATATATATATATATATATATATATATATATATATATATATATATATATATATATATATATATATATATATATATATATATATATATATATATATATATATATATATATATATATATATATATATATATATATATATATATATATATATATATATATATATATATATATATATATATATATATATATATATATATATAAGTTCATTTCAAAGACAAAATAATGTGTTGATAAGGAAACAGTGAGTTCTAGTATTTATTCCTTGGATTAGGCATTGCGTTCAATCATGAGGTAAATGTTGGATGGTATATCAATACACAGATCAACAAGTAATTCATCTAGTAGTGAGATAAAAGATTTCTAATATAATTATACTTGTGGCGTCACCGAAAGCAACTGTATGTTTGAAGCCCAAAAATCTAGCGAAAATTTAGCTCTTTTGCAAGATTTAGGTTATACTGGTTATGGCGCAAAAAATACTACTTACATTATTTATGATAAGAATGTAAGAATCAATATATCATAATAATATACCTATAAAAATAATGTCACTGCATTAACCATCATTTGCCATTCCTCACACTCCCCCCATCTCTCTCTTTCTCTCTCTCTCTCTCTCTCTCTCTCTCTCTCTCTATCTCTCTCTCTGTATCCATTTCTAAGTTGTGTGATAAGATCTTCTGCCAATCTGAAATATTTATTAATTGTAATTGCGAATGTTTGAGAAAACAAAACTATTTTTTGTCTGCTGCTACATCAACTCAACTTTAATTCAATTGTGTTCAAAGCCTGTATCTACACTATAACTAAGGAAATTCATGGCTATATCAGAAAAATTTGGCTTAACTGGGTAATATGAAAGTTTGACGATAGATATTTTCAAAACAGACATTCCACATGCGATATTTAAACTATTAGTATCTCTATTCAAGTTTGAATGAAATATATACTGTAACCCGTCAGGGTAACAATTTAGCGCTGGATGGAAATATACCCTATTTTTGCGTATACACTCCGTAGAGTGTATTGTTTACATTAAAGTTATGCTCACCGCTGTTCGATACCGTTCACATTTAGCTTGTAAATTTTTATATAGTTTCGCGTTTGTGAACGGTTTTGTGTAATCAGATAGGTCTAGTAATTTTTGTTTTATGTTTGTATACAAGAAACATAGGGCTTAGATAGGCCACCGCTCTCCTCTTGCTGCAATAAGTGTGCTGGATATGCTACACATAGCGATGACAGATATGCGGCGGTACGGTTCTTTTGGTGTTGGTGTTTGTTTTTTTTTCGTGTCGTGAGGAAGGCGGCCATCGTAATATAGTTAGAAAAGTGACGAACCACGGCGTAGAACAGACGTCTGTAACTAGTGTTTTCCCTGGACAGTTTCCCGCCACTGGACCGAGAGTTAAGTGCGCGCGTGCGACGGCAAGTAATCCCGTCGAAAAGTGTCGGTCGTGGTTCGGTTACCATAGTGTTTTGTGGTGTTGGGTCGCCGGATATCAGAAGCTAAACGCAAAGGAGCCACTCGCTTCCCCGGCTAATTACCAAGGACCCAGTGACACCACGCCGCCCTCACTGTGGAGGATCAGCCGAACGAGCATAGCTCTCCTCCACAGTTAATCGCAAAGGAGGGCGAAGCAGGTAGGACAACGGATCCACCTGAGGTAGTTTACTGCGGTATCTACCTGGGCCATTCACGGGGAGTGAGTGGACCCGGCGATTAATCGCCCCGTCGCTAGGGAGGTTCCAACAAAAGAGCCTTGCTCACCTCCCTGGCTAATTGTAAAGGACCGCTGCGATAGCAGCCAACGGTACCTGCGGGAGAACACGGCCGTCGGAGTTCCGGCCGGTCGGATAAACCTTCGCCTTCCGCCATCGCCAAAAGTAGCTGATTTGTTTCACCGGCAGAGTGCAGCACAGAGGAGAGGAGAATAAAAGTCGGTAAATTTAGTTTATTTGTTTTTTTTTCTCTTTTTTGTTTGTTATTATACGAAAATCCGAAATTCCGGTAGGAGCACCTATGCCGCCCTGAAAGGAAGGGTCCGCCGGGCAATTAAGAACCCGAGTAGTGGGCAAACCCCTACTTACATTTGGCGCACAGCGCAAAACACACTGAAAAAAATATTTTCCTATTTTGGAAAATATTTTTTTCTTCCGGAGTGTGGGGTGCTTCTACTAAATAGAGGATTTTCGTAGAACAGTGGTGAGGTTTCTTCCGCAATATTGCTCCGCGGTCGTATTATTTATTTATTTACATTTTTGGTATTGTTTTTTGATTTTTGCATTTTCTTTTTTGTCCGAATTTGTGGATTGCGTTGTTGGTTGTTGTTATTATTCGGTTGCGGTGGCCAATCGCCTTGAATTCTCAATCCGGTTTGAGACATTTTTGGAACAGCTTGATTTCCTGAAATTTTAAGGGAATCGTCAGTGGGCGAAAAATCGGAAATTATACCGTGTCAGTACTTACATGCTTTGTGTCTTGGTGATTTCTTCCAATATAGCGCAAGTTATGATGGCGTTGGAGAAATTCAACCAAGCGTGTGTGTTCATGCGCGTCGATCATTTACATTTCGATGAGCTGGATTTTGAGTTGCTATCTCGAAGCATTTTTATCTCTCCTGATTCGGATCTTTCGGGCGTACAGCGGCAGCGGCGTCTTCGGGGAATTTTGTCGCATGAGCGGTCGTCTCGGAGGGAATTAGTTCGCAATTTCCGGGGTGACGTGGGTGAAGAAAAGGAGATCTGCCTTGGTAAATTACTAACAATCAAGGAAGATCTCCAGTACCGGTGCCCAAACAAGGAGATTTACCGAACACGGTTGCTTCATTTGGGGTCTAGGCTCCAGGTTATCCGAAATTATGCGGCAGGGGAGGTCAACCAGGAAATTTCGGGGTTGCTGGAGGAAGTTCTAGCAGTTTATGCCAGTCATTTTAACGACGAACAGGCAGCACTTCCTCCCGACAACCAAGAAGAGGAGGATGGAGAGATTTTGGGAGATTTGCTGAGTACAGACGTACCTGCAATTCCACAGGGATCCAATCCTTCCGATAACGAAGGATCTCTTTCTAAACAGCTCGTAGGAGACGACCTGTTGCGTGTCTTGTGCGAGATGAGGGACGAGATTCGACAATTGCGACAGCAATCCGACGATAATAAAGTCCTAGCGTCTCAGGGGTCTGATGCTTTTTCAAAAGCTACCGAAACGCTAATGGGCGGGATTGCTTCACTGACAACAATTTCGTCAGTTTTGAGAAAGACGGTTCAAGAAGTTGTCTCACTTCGTGAATCCGTCAGTGAACTTCGGGCACTAGTACATCAGAAGGAAAGTGCTCCCGAGATGGATCTGCAGACCGATCTGAAAGATTTGCGTTTGATGGACGTACCCGATTCATTTGATGAACCAGAGATTCCTCGCCCAACACTGGCGCCCAGTCCCGATCAATTTGTGTTGAAGCGAGGGTCAACAAAATATATGTCCATCACTTCCAATCGAGAAACCGAAACAGAATACCGGATTCACAGCCCCGTACCAAACTCAGAACCAGCCTCACATTCCTGAATGGACCGAACAGCGGACGGGACCATCCTATCCGAACTTTTCAATATCTACCAACGCGGGAAACGGATCGATGGCAGCCCCAAGGAATTACTCGCGTAACCCGCAGCGCGTCGCTGATTGGAAAATTCGGAAGTATGCTGGAACTGATGAAGGAACGGGACTAAATGAATTCTTGGACACCGTAGCGAGTTACGCTGCGTGTGAGCAAATGTGCGAAGACGAACTTTTCAATTCTGCGATGCATTTGTTCACTGGCAATCCTTTGACCTGGTATCAGGCTATGCGTGCGCAAAACCGGTTGTTTAACTGGAACCATCTTGTATGCGAGCTCAAGGTAAATTTTGTACATCCTGAACTTGATGCTACGCTCAAGATGAAGGCTCTCCAGCGCCGGCAGATGCGTAACGAATCTTTCCAGGAATACTTCCTGGAAATGGAAAAAATATTTCGTGCTATGACGGTTCCAATGGCACCGAGCGAAAAACTCGACGTGCTCAAGCGGAACCTGAAAGCCGATTATAAACAAATGATTCTCAAGCCAGTGAACACGCTTTCAGAATTGATGAGTCTTGGTAAATCGATCGACGCCTCCAAGACGCCGATTTATCAGAAAGTTTTCGGTTCTTCTCGGGAAGTTGCTGCTTATTCTGATAATCCTCCACAAAACAAACAAAAACAGAACCAAAAAAACCAAAAGCGAGGTGGACAGAATAACGGCAACGCAAAATCCAAAACGTTTTGGAACAAGAATGCCAAACCGGCATGTCTTGATTCAAGCAAGCCTCCTGACAACCAGAAAAAGAAACAGCAAGGGAATCATGACGGCAAGAATCTCGAAGGAAACAATCAAAAACCGATCGAACCACCGCAGAAACCTATAATATGTCTGGAGTATTTGATGGAAAAGCATCGTCCTCCCGTGCTCGGCGTCTGCTACAATTGCGGAGACAAAGGACATGAATTTGAGGAATGCCGGAAACCAAATCGGGTCTTCTGCATCGTGTGTGGTTTTAAAGGATTTGATGTTTCTCGTTGCCCTTACTGCCTAAAAAACGGGATCAGAACCAACTGAAGTCGCAGTTGGCAGTAAAGAAGCGCTCCAAAGAACAACTCATTATTAATCCCCATATTTACGACAGTTTTCGACCGGCTCGTGATGAGGACTATGATAATTCGTTGTCAGTTGAAACCATCGTCCTTGACGACCCGCTCGATAACCGTCCATTTGCAATTGTCGCAGTGTACGGCAAATCCTTCAAAGCCTTGCTCGACAGTGGTAGTAACGCCACAATTATAACTAAAAAGCTATACCAAAAGTTTTCGAAAATTCCCTTGAAAAGGTTGGAACGACCATTCGAACTATGTTCTGCAAATGGTCAATCCTTACCAATCATTGGACAAGCGTATCTCCCATATACTTTTCAAAATTTGACAAAGGTCCTATGCACTCTTGTAGTAGAGCATCTGACCGTCAACTCCATTCTAGGTATGGACTTTTGGCGCGCCTTTGGGATTTCTCCTGAGATACAAAACTGTGCTCTGTTGAACTCAGGTCAGGAATCAGAAGACGATGAAGAAGATGAAGTACCGCGTGAGTCGATACTCACTTCGGAACAGTTAGCGCGCGTAGAAGAAGTAAAGAAGTGTTTCCAGGCAGTAGAGCCCGGAAAGCTAAGCCCAACCTCATTCACAGAGCACAGGATTGTCATCAAAGATGAATTCCAAGGTGCGGCACCCGTTTGCCGATATCCTTATCACATGAGCCCAAAGAAACTGTCTAAGGTCTGGGAAGAAGTTGACCGATGGCGGTCTATGGGAATTATCGAGGAGTCTGATTCGGATTGGTCGCTTAATATTGTGGCGATCACGAAACCAGACGACTCAATTCGCCTTTGTCTAGACGCTAGGCCTCTCAATGAGCGTACTGTACGAGATGCATACCCTCTGCCCCACCCTGGGCGAATATTGGGCGGCTTACCCAAGGCGAAGTACCTGTCTACTATAGACTTGAAGGAGGCCTTTCTCCAGGTACCCCTGGCCAAGGATAATCGCAAATATACCGCTTTCAGTGTTCCCGGCAGGGGTATGTTCCAATTTACTCGTCTACCATTTGGTCTCGTCAACAGCCCCGCTACTCTGGCGCGACTGATGGACCAGGTTCTTGGACGAGGTAAATGGGAACCTTACGTTTTCGTCTACCTAGATGACATCATCGTGGTAAGCGAAACGTTCGAGCAACACATACAGTTGCTCAAAGCAGTGGCCGATTGTCTAGCAAGAGCCAACCTAACCATCAATTTAGAAAAATCCCGTTTTGGAGTCCCCGAACTTAAGTTTCTTGGTTATTTATTGAATCGGGACGGACTCAAGGTCAATCCTGACAAAATTCAACCGATTCTCGACTACGAGAGAGCGGTTACCGTAACGAAACTACGTCGTTTCCTCGGTATGTGCGGTTATTACCGCCGCTTCATTGATCGGTTCAGTGAGGTCACTGCTCCCTTGACCGATCTGCTCAAAACAAAAACCAAGAGCTTAGTTTGGAACTCCGAGGCAGAACTCGCGTTCCTTAAAATTAAGGAACTTCTAGTCACTCCTCCAGTTTTAGTCCCGCCAGACTTCTCCAAAGAGTTCATTCTTCAGACAGACGCTAGTGATGTAGCAGTCGCTGCTGTTCTGGTGCAGGAGTATCCCGAGGGTGAGAAAGTAGTTGCTTACTTTTCGCACAAACTGACCACTCCCCAAAGGAACTATCATGCAACTGAGAAGGAAGGTCTGGCGGTGATAATGGCGGTTGAACACTTCCGAGGTTACTTGGAAGGTTATCATTTTCGACTGGTCACTGATTCGTCAGCGATTACATGGATACTGAAGACTAAATGGAAAACCAGTTCACGTTTGAGTCGTTGGAGTTTAGAATTACAACTCTACGACATGTCTATTGAGCACCGGAAAGGCAAGGACAATGTCGTTCCTGATGCGTTATCCCGGGCCGTAGCAGCCGTTTCAGCTTTGTCCACCTCAGACTGGTACTGTTCCATGAAGTCAAAAGTTATCCAAAATCCTGACGACTATGCCGACTTCAAAGTAGAAAATGATCAACTTTTCAAGTATGTCAACTCAAAAGTTGTTCCGTGCGACTCGCGGTTCAGTTGGAAACTCGTCCCAGCACCCGAGTTCCGTCAAGATTTGATCCAACGTACCCACGAAAATTTGCTTCACGTGGGATACGATAAAACGATCCACGAAGTGCAGTTGCGATATTACTGGCCTCGTATGGGATCGAAAGTACGAAAGTTTATTCGAGAATGTGGGACGTGCAAGGAAATCAAAGCTCCTTTCGTCCCAGTCCAGCCCGAAATGGGTCAGTCGCGAGCGACTAATGCCCCATGGCGAATGGTTTCTGTGGACTACATTGGTCCTCTTCCAAAAAGCAAACGTGGCAATCAACACTTGCTTGTCGTCCTCGACGTCTTCAGCAAGTACGTCATGTTAACCCCCGTTCGCAAAATCGCTAGTACATCACTCTGTACGATACTACGCGAACAGTGGTTCAATCGCCATGGTAGCCCGGAAATTCTGCTAAGCGACAATGCCTCCACTTTCACCTCGAAGGGGTTCAGTCAATTCATAAAAGAAACCAACGTCAAACATTGGCTGAATTCCCGCTATCATTCGCAGGCTAACCCAGTGGAGCGAACAAATCGCTCGATAAACACCGCAATCCGGGCATATGCTCGAACCGAGCAGCGCAACTGGGATGTCCACATCACCGATGTGGAGCGGATCCTAAATACTACCGTTCATTCCTCCACTGGGTTTAGTCCTCATTTCATTATACACGGGTGTGAAATGGCATCTGCCGATGACTTCAGCAGGATTTCCGGTGAGGGTGACCTAGAAACAAGACACCAACAGATAGACAAAATCCGGGAAATTGTGGTCAAAAATTTGGCAAAGGCAAGCGAGGGCATTCGACATCAGTACAACTTGCGTCATCGAAAGTTCTCCAAACCTTTTGAAACGGGACAAATGGTGTACCGTCGAAACATGAAGTTGTCGAATGCACTCGAGTCTTACAATGCTAAACTTGGACCACAATACTTACCGGCAAAAATTGTCTCAAAAAAGGGTGTGTCCTCCTACGAGCTGGAAGATTTAGCAGGTAAAAATCTCGGAGTTTGGCCAGCAAATCTCCTTAAACCAGCATAAAAACAATCTTTTCCGTGCCGTCTGTGGACTGACGGTATGCTTTTATATGGATTACTCACTTGGGAGTTTTTCAAAAGCTGCCGTCAGTTCCCGAATAAAACCAAAATAAGTTTCTCCGTCTTCTCTACCTTATTCTGGAAGACCGAAACTGCCGCAGGAAAGGTTTTTGAAACGCACTTTCCATACCTTTTTCGGCGCGCCGCTAGCGCAGCGGCATAATCAAGTTATCGTATAAATTATATGCTCCGGTAGCTGGCACGGCAACAGTGGGGCACAATTCTCCACTAAAACCAAAACATCAAACTTATACCGTGCCGTTCTCGGGCCACCGGACGCATCAGAATCCACTTTCTGCCGTGTTCGGCTACATAAAATAAACAAACTTTTTTTGAACCTACACTCGGGATGTTTACGGTTAGGTAATGCACTTACTTCATCCAGAAAATTCCGGCTAATTCCCGACCGAAACTATCGCGAGAGAACGCGTGAATTGACCGTAACCGGATAAAAATCGCGAAATACGATGCGGGCGACGATTCCGCGATCCGTATTGTTTTGTTTTGATGATGATTCATTCATCCATTGAGATGGGTGATATCATCATCATTTTTGACAGTTTCCCTGATGTTCGCATCAATGCTCTGCATCATGCAGGTGTAGCCCGATTTGGATCAGAGTAGTGTGAGTGGAAGAGCGAATGGGGTAAAACGATACCGCGTCTTCGATTTCGAATCGACTAATAAAATTTTATTTCGCATAATTTTGGGTTTGTGGTTAAACCTGGGATGGTTCGTTTGATTCCAGCGGGAATCATTTCGATATTTTTAAATTATGCGAAAGACATTCTTTGGTCCCTCTCAAACGTTTCTTTTCCAATGTACGAAGCGTTTTGAGGCAAAAAGGGACGAATATACAAAATTTTTTGTCCGGAATGTCTGTGAGTGGGAGAAACGATGACGTGTTAAGCGGTATGGTATGTGTGGATGTATGAGTGCAGAATCATATTGAAGGAATGAATGCATGTGTGAATGATAAGATGAAATTTTTTTGGGGTCAATTCGAAGCGCTTATCGGAAGGTGAATGATCGAGTAGGCCAGTGATTGAGGATGAATGAATGGGATAATTGTATGAATGTATTTGGATTGAAACCCCAGCACAAGCTTGTAGTACTGGTACCGTTAGGACACGAAAGACATTTTTGGACAGTCGATGAAAAAAACAATATAATGCCGACAACCGTTCCCCTGCAAATTGAAACATTGAAAATTGTCAATGCCACTTGCAGAATTTTGGGAATATCGAGTTGTTACCGATCTTGTTTTCGGGTTGGATTTAGGGTTCAACCCATAACCGAGTAATGACGATGGCTGATAGCCTCTCACTTCGCGTATGCTATCAGTATTATCAGACCAAACACAGGCAAACTTTTCACCAATGAGGACATCCGGTCGATTATTTTTTTTGATGAATTTTGATAAATTGCGGAAGAAATAATTAGGTGTAGTTAGTTTTTCTTTGTTTATTTATTTATTTATTCATTGCGTATTATTATTGTATCGGTGTTAGGTGTTAGGTTAGAAAAAAATTGTTGCCAATTTTTTTCCACCCGGTGTGGGCGAGATTGTAACCCGTCAGGGTAACAATTTAGCGCTGGATGGAAATATACCCTATTTTTGCGTATACACTCCGTAGAGTGTATTGTTTACATTAAAGTTATGCTCACCGCTGTTCGATACCGTTCACATTTAGCTTGTAAATTTTTATATAGTTTCGCGTTTGTGAACGGTTTTGTGTAATCAGATAGGTCTAGTAATTTTTGTTTTATGTTTGTATACAAGAAACATAGGGCTTAGATAGGCCACCGCTCTCCTCTTGCTGCAATAAGTGTGCTGGATATGCTACACATAGCGATGACAGATATGCGGCGGTACGGTTCTTTTGGTGTTGGTGTTTGTTTTTTTTTCGTGTCGTGAGGAAGGCGGCCATCGTAATATAGTTAGAAAAGTGACGAACCACGGCGTAGAACAGACGTCTGTAACTAGTGTTTTCCCTGGACAGTTTCCCGCCACTGGACCGAGAGTTAAGTGCGCGCGTGCGACGGCAAGTAATCCCGTCGAAAAGTGTCGGTCGTGGTTCGGTTACCATAGTGTTTTGTGGTGTTGGGTCGCCGGATATCAGAAGCTAAACGCAAAGGAGCCACTCGCTTCCCCGGCTAATTACCAAGGACCCAGTGACACCACGCCGCCCTCACTGTGGAGGATCAGCCGAACGAGCATAGCTCTCCTCCACAGTTAATCGCAAAGGAGGGCGAAGCAGGTAGGACAACGGATCCACCTGAGGTAGTTTACTGCGGTATCTACCTGGGCCATTCACGGGGAGTGAGTGGACCCGGCGATTAATCGCCCCGTCGCTAGGGAGGTTCCAACAAAAGAGCCTTGCTCACCTCCCTGGCTAATTGTAAAGGACCGCTGCGATAGCAGCCAACGGTACCTGCGGGAGAACACGGCCGTCGGAGTTCCGGCCGGTCGGATAAACCTTCGCCTTCCGCCATCGCCAAAAGTAGCTGATTTGTTTCACCGGCAGAGTGCAGCACAGAGGAGAGGAGAATAAAAGTCGGTAAATTTAGTTTATTTGTTTTTTTTTCTCTTTTTTGTTTGTTATTATACGAAAATCCGAAATTCCGGTAGGAGCACCTATGCCGCCCTGAAAGGAAGGGTCCGCCGGGCAATTAAGAACCCGAGTAGTGGGCAAACCCCTACTTACATTTGGCGCACAGCGCAAAACACACTGAAAAAAATATTTTCCTATTTTGGAAAATATTTTTTTCTTCCGGAGTGTGGGGTGCTTCTACTAAATAGAGGATTTTCGTAGAACAGTGGTGAGGTTTCTTCCGCAATATTGCTCCGCGGTCGTATTATTTATTTATTTACATTTTTGGTATTGTTTTTTGATTTTTGCATTTTCTTTTTTGTCCGAATTTGTGGATTGCGTTGTTGGTTGTTGTTATTATTCGGTTGCGGTGGCCAATCGCCTTGAATTCTCAATCCGGTTTGAGACATTTTTGGAACAGCTTGATTTCCTGAAATTTTAAGGGAATCGTCAGTGGGCGAAAAATCGGAAATTATACCGTGTCAGTACTTACATGCTTTGTGTCTTGGTGATTTCTTCCAATATAGCGCAAGTTATGATGGCGTTGGAGAAATTCAACCAAGCGTGTGTGTTCATGCGCGTCGATCATTTACATTTCGATGAGCTGGATTTTGAGTTGCTATCTCGAAGCATTTTTATCTCTCCTGATTCGGATCTTTCGGGCGTACAGCGGCAGCGGCGTCTTCGGGGAATTTTGTCGCATGAGCGGTCGTCTCGGAGGGAATTAGTTCGCAATTTCCGGGGTGACGTGGGTGAAGAAAAGGAGATCTGCCTTGGTAAATTACTAACAATCAAGGAAGATCTCCAGTACCGGTGCCCAAACAAGGAGATTTACCGAACACGGTTGCTTCATTTGGGGTCTAGGCTCCAGGTTATCCGAAATTATGCGGCAGGGGAGGTCAACCAGGAAATTTCGGGGTTGCTGGAGGAAGTTCTAGCAGTTTATGCCAGTCATTTTAACGACGAACAGGCAGCACTTCCTCCCGACAACCAAGAAGAGGAGGATGGAGAGATTTTGGGAGATTTGCTGAGTACAGACGTACCTGCAATTCCACAGGGATCCAATCCTTCCGATAACGAAGGATCTCTTTCTAAACAGCTCGTAGGAGACGACCTGTTGCGTGTCTTGTGCGAGATGAGGGACGAGATTCGACAATTGCGACAGCAATCCGACGATAATAAAGTCCTAGCGTCTCAGGGGTCTGATGCTTTTTCAAAAGCTACCGAAACGCTAATGGGCGGGATTGCTTCACTGACAACAATTTCGTCAGTTTTGAGAAAGACGGTTCAAGAAGTTGTCTCACTTCGTGAATCCGTCAGTGAACTTCGGGCACTAGTACATCAGAAGGAAAGTGCTCCCGAGATGGATCTGCAGACCGATCTGAAAGATTTGCGTTTGATGGACGTACCCGATTCATTTGATGAACCAGAGATTCCTCGCCCAACACTGGCGCCCAGTCCCGATCAATTTGTGTTGAAGCGAGGGTCAACAAAATATATGTCCATCACTTCCAATCGAGAAACCGAAACAGAATACCGGATTCACAGCCCCGTACCAAACTCAGAACCAGCCTCACATTCCTGAATGGACCGAACAGCGGACGGGACCATCCTATCCGAACTTTTCAATATCTACCAACGCGGGAAACGGATCGATGGCAGCCCCAAGGAATTACTCGCGTAACCCGCAGCGCGTCGCTGATTGGAAAATTCGGAAGTATGCTGGAACTGATGAAGGAACGGGACTAAATGAATTCTTGGACACCGTAGCGAGTTACGCTGCGTGTGAGCAAATGTGCGAAGACGAACTTTTCAATTCTGCGATGCATTTGTTCACTGGCAATCCTTTGACCTGGTATCAGGCTATGCGTGCGCAAAACCGGTTGTTTAACTGGAACCATCTTGTATGCGAGCTCAAGGTAAATTTTGTACATCCTGAACTTGATGCTACGCTCAAGATGAAGGCTCTCCAGCGCCGGCAGATGCGTAACGAATCTTTCCAGGAATACTTCCTGGAAATGGAAAAAATATTTCGTGCTATGACGGTTCCAATGGCACCGAGCGAAAAACTCGACGTGCTCAAGCGGAACCTGAAAGCCGATTATAAACAAATGATTCTCAAGCCAGTGAACACGCTTTCAGAATTGATGAGTCTTGGTAAATCGATCGACGCCTCCAAGACGCCGATTTATCAGAAAGTTTTCGGTTCTTCTCGGGAAGTTGCTGCTTATTCTGATAATCCTCCACAAAACAAACAAAAACAGAACCAAAAAAACCAAAAGCGAGGTGGACAGAATAACGGCAACGCAAAATCCAAAACGTTTTGGAACAAGAATGCCAAACCGGCATGTCTTGATTCAAGCAAGCCTCCTGACAACCAGAAAAAGAAACAGCAAGGGAATCATGACGGCAAGAATCTCGAAGGAAACAATCAAAAACCGATCGAACCACCGCAGAAACCTATAATATGTCTGGAGTATTTGATGGAAAAGCATCGTCCTCCCGTGCTCGGCGTCTGCTACAATTGCGGAGACAAAGGACATGAATTTGAGGAATGCCGGAAACCAAATCGGGTCTTCTGCATCGTGTGTGGTTTTAAAGGATTTGATGTTTCTCGTTGCCCTTACTGCCTAAAAAACGGGATCAGAACCAACTGAAGTCGCAGTTGGCAGTAAAGAAGCGCTCCAAAGAACAACTCATTATTAATCCCCATATTTACGACAGTTTTCGACCGGCTCGTGATGAGGACTATGATAATTCGTTGTCAGTTGAAACCATCGTCCTTGACGACCCGCTCGATAACCGTCCATTTGCAATTGTCGCAGTGTACGGCAAATCCTTCAAAGCCTTGCTCGACAGTGGTAGTAACGCCACAATTATAACTAAAAAGCTATACCAAAAGTTTTCGAAAATTCCCTTGAAAAGGTTGGAACGACCATTCGAACTATGTTCTGCAAATGGTCAATCCTTACCAATCATTGGACAAGCGTATCTCCCATATACTTTTCAAAATTTGACAAAGGTCCTATGCACTCTTGTAGTAGAGCATCTGACCGTCAACTCCATTCTAGGTATGGACTTTTGGCGCGCCTTTGGGATTTCTCCTGAGATACAAAACTGTGCTCTGTTGAACTCAGGTCAGGAATCAGAAGACGATGAAGAAGATGAAGTACCGCGTGAGTCGATACTCACTTCGGAACAGTTAGCGCGCGTAGAAGAAGTAAAGAAGTGTTTCCAGGCAGTAGAGCCCGGAAAGCTAAGCCCAACCTCATTCACAGAGCACAGGATTGTCATCAAAGATGAATTCCAAGGTGCGGCACCCGTTTGCCGATATCCTTATCACATGAGCCCAAAGAAACTGTCTAAGGTCTGGGAAGAAGTTGACCGATGGCGGTCTATGGGAATTATCGAGGAGTCTGATTCGGATTGGTCGCTTAATATTGTGGCGATCACGAAACCAGACGACTCAATTCGCCTTTGTCTAGACGCTAGGCCTCTCAATGAGCGTACTGTACGAGATGCATACCCTCTGCCCCACCCTGGGCGAATATTGGGCGGCTTACCCAAGGCGAAGTACCTGTCTACTATAGACTTGAAGGAGGCCTTTCTCCAGGTACCCCTGGCCAAGGATAATCGCAAATATACCGCTTTCAGTGTTCCCGGCAGGGGTATGTTCCAATTTACTCGTCTACCATTTGGTCTCGTCAACAGCCCCGCTACTCTGGCGCGACTGATGGACCAGGTTCTTGGACGAGGTAAATGGGAACCTTACGTTTTCGTCTACCTAGATGACATCATCGTGGTAAGCGAAACGTTCGAGCAACACATACAGTTGCTCAAAGCAGTGGCCGATTGTCTAGCAAGAGCCAACCTAACCATCAATTTAGAAAAATCCCGTTTTGGAGTCCCCGAACTTAAGTTTCTTGGTTATTTATTGAATCGGGACGGACTCAAGGTCAATCCTGACAAAATTCAACCGATTCTCGACTACGAGAGAGCGGTTACCGTAACGAAACTACGTCGTTTCCTCGGTATGTGCGGTTATTACCGCCGCTTCATTGATCGGTTCAGTGAGGTCACTGCTCCCTTGACCGATCTGCTCAAAACAAAAACCAAGAGCTTAGTTTGGAACTCCGAGGCAGAACTCGCGTTCCTTAAAATTAAGGAACTTCTAGTCACTCCTCCAGTTTTAGTCCCGCCAGACTTCTCCAAAGAGTTCATTCTTCAGACAGACGCTAGTGATGTAGCAGTCGCTGCTGTTCTGGTGCAGGAGTATCCCGAGGGTGAGAAAGTAGTTGCTTACTTTTCGCACAAACTGACCACTCCCCAAAGGAACTATCATGCAACTGAGAAGGAAGGTCTGGCGGTGATAATGGCGGTTGAACACTTCCGAGGTTACTTGGAAGGTTATCATTTTCGACTGGTCACTGATTCGTCAGCGATTACATGGATACTGAAGACTAAATGGAAAACCAGTTCACGTTTGAGTCGTTGGAGTTTAGAATTACAACTCTACGACATGTCTATTGAGCACCGGAAAGGCAAGGACAATGTCGTTCCTGATGCGTTATCCCGGGCCGTAGCAGCCGTTTCAGCTTTGTCCACCTCAGACTGGTACTGTTCCATGAAGTCAAAAGTTATCCAAAATCCTGACGACTATGCCGACTTCAAAGTAGAAAATGATCAACTTTTCAAGTATGTCAACTCAAAAGTTGTTCCGTGCGACTCGCGGTTCAGTTGGAAACTCGTCCCAGCACCCGAGTTCCGTCAAGATTTGATCCAACGTACCCACGAAAATTTGCTTCACGTGGGATACGATAAAACGATCCACGAAGTGCAGTTGCGATATTACTGGCCTCGTATGGGATCGAAAGTACGAAAGTTTATTCGAGAATGTGGGACGTGCAAGGAAATCAAAGCTCCTTTCGTCCCAGTCCAGCCCGAAATGGGTCAGTCGCGAGCGACTAATGCCCCATGGCGAATGGTTTCTGTGGACTACATTGGTCCTCTTCCAAAAAGCAAACGTGGCAATCAACACTTGCTTGTCGTCCTCGACGTCTTCAGCAAGTACGTCATGTTAACCCCCGTTCGCAAAATCGCTAGTACATCACTCTGTACGATACTACGCGAACAGTGGTTCAATCGCCATGGTAGCCCGGAAATTCTGCTAAGCGACAATGCCTCCACTTTCACCTCGAAGGGGTTCAGTCAATTCATAAAAGAAACCAACGTCAAACATTGGCTGAATTCCCGCTATCATTCGCAGGCTAACCCAGTGGAGCGAACAAATCGCTCGATAAACACCGCAATCCGGGCATATGCTCGAACCGAGCAGCGCAACTGGGATGTCCACATCACCGATGTGGAGCGGATCCTAAATACTACCGTTCATTCCTCCACTGGGTTTAGTCCTCATTTCATTATACACGGGTGTGAAATGGCATCTGCCGATGACTTCAGCAGGATTTCCGGTGAGGGTGACCTAGAAACAAGACACCAACAGATAGACAAAATCCGGGAAATTGTGGTCAAAAATTTGGCAAAGGCAAGCGAGGGCATTCGACATCAGTACAACTTGCGTCATCGAAAGTTCTCCAAACCTTTTGAAACGGGACAAATGGTGTACCGTCGAAACATGAAGTTGTCGAATGCACTCGAGTCTTACAATGCTAAACTTGGACCACAATACTTACCGGCAAAAATTGTCTCAAAAAAGGGTGTGTCCTCCTACGAGCTGGAGGATTTAGCAGGTAAAAATCTCGGAGTTTGGCCAGCAAATCTCCTTAAACCAGCATAAAAACAATCTTTTCCGTGCCGTCTGTGGACTGACGGTATGCTTTTATATGGATTACTCACTTGGGAGTTTTTCAAAAGCTGCCGTCAGTTCCCGAATAAAACCAAAATAAGTTTCTCCGTCTTCTCTACCTTATTCTGGAAGACCGAAACTGCCGCAGGAAAGGTTTTTGAAACGCACTTTCCATACCTTTTTCGGCGCGCCGCTAGCGCAGCGGCATAATCAAGTTATCGTATAAATTATATGCTCCGGTAGCTGGCACGGCAACAGTGGGGCACAATTCTCCACTAAAACCAAAACATCAAACTTATACCGTGCCGTTCTCGGGCCACCGGACGCATCAGAATCCACTTTCTGCCGTGTTCGGCTACATAAAATAAACAAACTTTTTTTGAACCTACACTCGGGATGTTTACGGTTAGGTAATGCACTTACTTCATCCAGAAAATTCCGGCTAATTCCCGACCGAAACTATCGCGAGAGAACGCGTGAATTGACCGTAACCGGATAAAAATCGCGAAATACGATGCGGGCGACGATTCCGCGATCCGTATTGTTTTGTTTTGATGATGATTCATTCATCCATTGAGATGGGTGATATCATCATCATTTTTGACAGTTTCCCTGATGTTCGCATCAATGCTCTGCATCATGCAGGTGTAGCCCGATTTGGATCAGAGTAGTGTGAGTGGAAGAGCGAATGGGGTAAAACGATACCGCGTCTTCGATTTCGAATCGACTAATAAAATTTTATTTCGCATAATTTTGGGTTTGTGGTTAAACCTGGGATGGTTCGTTTGATTCCAGCGGGAATCATTTCGATATTTTTAAATTATGCGAAAGACATTCTTTGGTCCCTCTCAAACGTTTCTTTTCCAATGTACGAAGCGTTTTGAGGCAAAAAGGGACGAATATACAAAATTTTTTGTCCGGAATGTCTGTGAGTGGGAGAAACGATGACGTGTTAAGCGGTATGGTATGTGTGGATGTATGAGTGCAGAATCATATTGAAGGAATGAATGCATGTGTGAATGATAAGATGAAATTTTTTTGGGGTCAATTCGAAGCGCTTATCGGAAGGTGAATGATCGAGTAGGCCAGTGATTGAGGATGAATGAATGGGATAATTGTATGAATGTATTTGGATTGAAACCCCAGCACAAGCTTGTAGTACTGGTACCGTTAGGACACGAAAGACATTTTTGGACAGTCGATGAAAAAAACAATATAATGCCGACAACCGTTCCCCTGCAAATTGAAACATTGAAAATTGTCAATGCCACTTGCAGAATTTTGGGAATATCGAGTTGTTACCGATCTTGTTTTCGGGTTGGATTTAGGGTTCAACCCATAACCGAGTAATGACGATGGCTGATAGCCTCTCACTTCGCGTATGCTATCAGTATTATCAGACCAAACACAGGCAAACTTTTCACCAATGAGGACATCCGGTCGATTATTTTTTTTGATGAATTTTGATAAATTGCGGAAGAAATAATTAGGTGTAGTTAGTTTTTCTTTGTTTATTTATTTATTTATTCATTGCGTATTATTATTGTATCGGTGTTAGGTGTTAGGTTAGAAAAAAATTGTTGCCAATTTTTTTCCACCCGGTGTGGGCGAGATTGTAACCCGTCAGGGTAACAATTTAGCGCTGGATGGAAATATACCCTATTTTTGCGTATACACTCCGTAGAGTGTATTGTTTACATTAAAGTTATGCTCACCGCTGTTCGATACCGTTCACATTTAGCTTGTAAATTTTTATATAGTTTCGCGTTTGTGAACGGTTTTGTGTAATCAGATAGGTCTAGTAATTTTTGTTTTATGTTTGTATACAAGAAACATAGGGCTTAGATAGGCCACCGCTCTCCTCTTGCTGCAATAAGTGTGCTGGATATGCTACACATAGCGATGACAGATATGCGGCGGTACGGTTCTTTTGGTGTTGGTGTTTGTTTTTTTTTCGTGTCGTGAGGAAGGCGGCCATCGTAATATAGTTAGAAAAGTGACGAACCACGGCGTAGAACAGACGTCTGTAACTAGTGTTTTCCCTGGACAGTTTCCCGCCACTGGACCGAGAGTTAAGTGCGCGCGTGCGACGGCAAGTAATCCCGTCGAAAAGTGTCGGTCGTGGTTCGGTTACCATAGTGTTTTGTGGTGTTGGGTCGCCGGATATCAGAAGCTAAACGCAAAGGAGCCACTCGCTTCCCCGGCTAATTACCAAGGACCCAGTGACACCACGCCGCCCTCACTGTGGAGGATCAGCCGAACGAGCATAGCTCTCCTCCACAGTTAATCGCAAAGGAGGGCGAAGCAGGTAGGACAACGGATCCACCTGAGGTAGTTTACTGCGGTATCTACCTGGGCCATTCACGGGGAGTGAGTGGACCCGGCGATTAATCGCCCCGTCGCTAGGGAGGTTCCAACAAAAGAGCCTTGCTCACCTCCCTGGCTAATTGTAAAGGACCGCTGCGATAGCATCCAACGGTACCTGCGGGAGAACACGGCCGTCGGAGTCCCGGCCGGTCGGATAAACCTTCGCCTTCCGCCATCGCCAAAAGTAGCTGATTTGTTTCACCGGCAGAGTGCAGCACAGAGGAGAGGAGAATAAAAGTCGGTAAATTTAGTTTATTTGTTTTTTTTCTCTTTTTTGTTTGTTATTATACGAAAATCCGAAATTCCGGTAGGAGCACCTAGGCCGCCCTGAAAGGAAGGGTCCGCCGGGCAATTAAGAACCCGAGTAGTGGGCAAACCCCTACTTACAATACTCAAAGACTGAAAGCTGAAGCCAGCAGGATTGGACTTGCCATCAACGTTTCGAAGACAAAATACATGAGAGGAAGAGGTTCTAGAGACGACAATGTGAACCTCCCACTCGAGTTCGGATTGACGGTGACGAAATCGAGATGGTCGACGAATTCATGCATTTGGGAACACTGGTAACCGACGACAATGATAACAGCAGAGAAATTCAGAGACGGATCTTAGTGGGAAATCGTGCCTACTTTGGGCTCCAGAGGACGCTCCGGTCGAAAAAAATTCGCCGCCGCACGAAGTTGATCATCTTCAAGACGCTGATTAGATCGGTGGTCCTCTACGGCCACGAGACCTGGACCATGCTCGTACGTACGAACTTTCATGAAAAATAACGGATCAAAGACCAAAAATATCCACAAATTAGATCCAGGAAAAGAAGTCTCACAAAGTACCCGCTCTCGATGGGGGATGCAACTACAATGTTTCTTCTAACTTATCGTCGTCCATATTTGGATATACTGAGTAGTTTGAACCATTTCTTTTTCACAGTATTGGTCTGTATAGGACTTATTTATCCATATTTCCTACACGAGAATTCTGAACGAAACAATATGAAAGCAATAAGGATGAATGGAAAGAGACTGCATTGCAATCAACTGAATGCACGGCTTTTATGATATCGACATAGCCTAGACATTTCACTCTATTTACTTCAATGCAAATAAAAACTTTGAAACATCTACCTGTCTCATTCACGAATCGCATTCTCCTTGTCGTTCTCTGTTTAAGGGGCTTGAAAGCACATGTGACCTTGTCTCATTTTACTATATTCAATTGCGCGTTAAAATACTGGACCAGTAAATTCTATTCTGTAAATAAATCTTTTTTTCGGGAATATGTGGCCAAAAAGTAAACTTTTAATACGTCAAGTAAAGAAGCATGAAAACCAAAAGAATAAAACCAAAAAAAGATGGATGCCCTAGAAAGTCCATTGCATATTTATTAGCCTTATTATTCTCAGAAGATGGGATTTTCAAAAACTTGTTTTAATCCACCTAGCGGTGCAATTGTGCCTTTCTCAATCATGAACACGAGAATGTGTGCGTTCTTTATATTCATTAAAAGCTTTTAAATGCATATATTACATTTTATTATTATACATCACATGACAACTATATACAGGAAAAGAAATCATTATTCGAGTTCTAAAATTTTGTAAAAGAAAAGAACAGCCACGATAGTATAGAACTGAAAAAAGGTGCGAAATCGGCAATGTCCCAAAAAGTCGATCTTTATAAAAAAAAAAATTCGACGTTTCATGCATTTTAAAGATGTTTGGCATCAAAAATACGAATTCGATTTCTGAAATTTCATGGGGTCCCTCCTTTGAAAAAATTGGAGTTCCGGCTTATATGGGAATTTCATATGTTACCGGACGGTTCAGTCTATATTTCTGGAACCATATAAGCGATCCGTACGAAATTTTATAGACATCTATGGGGATAATATAGCTATTATTTGGGATTGAGTGTGTGAAAATCGGCCCAAGCATTTCCGAGAAACTGATATGAGTTTGCTAGTTTTGAAAGATGGCCGCTTTTCCCGGGCACTTCCGGAACCGTCTATGGTGGTCAATGTAGTCAACGAAAGTTTGTTTGGCCGTCGGTGACCTAGAACTGCAAATTTAAGTTGTTTGAGAGACATTTTAGCGATTTTTTTACCTTTTTACATTTCTTACAAAAGAAATGTATAGGATTCGCTCAAACTTTGACAACTTTTTCCGAGGCCCGGAGGGCCGAGTCTCATATACCAATCGACTCAGCTCGACAAATTGAGACAATGTCTGTATGTGTGTGTGTGTATGTGTGTATGTATGTATGTACAAAATGTCATGTAATTATCTCAGCAATGGCTGAACCGATCTTAATGAAATTAGTTTCAAATGAAAGGCCTAACGTTGCCATTTGACACTATTATTTTTGACTTTCGATAAGTTGTTTATTTTCTGAGATATGGGCGATTTTGTCAAAACACGGCAGGTTTTTCGCAAATAACTTTTGAACAATACAATATTGTCCCACAAACTGCACATAAATAGAAAACTTGTAAAAATACCTTTCTAACAAGCTATAGATTGTCTAAATCCGTGCACGAGCGACGGAGATATTAGACATTTTGTATTTTTAGTTCTCGCTTACCAATTTCCACCAATTAAAAATGAGATTGTTTCATACAGAGTATTGCTTTACTGGTGTTTTAGGGGCAAAACTAAACCGATTTTGAATATCGGGGTATGAAAACACATCTACGTGATTCAAGGAATTCGATGTTGAGAACATTTTGTGAATTACCTTTATAATAAAAGAACTATTTCTCAAAAATCAACATATAAGTTCACTTCAAAGACAAAATAATGCGTTGATAAAGAAACAGTGAGTTTTAGTATTTATTCCTTGGATTAGGCATTGCGTTCAATCATGAGGTAAATGTTGGATGGTATATCAATACATAGATCAACAAGTAATTCACCTAGTAGTGAGATAAAAGATTTCTAATATAATTATACTTGTGGCGTCACCGAAAGCAACTGTATGTTTGAAGCCCAAAAATCTAGCGAAAATTTAGCTCTTTTGCAAGATTTAGGTTATACTGGTTATGGAGCAAAAATTACTACTTACATTATTTATGATAAGAATGTAAGAATCAATATATCATAATAATATACTATAAAAATAATGTCACTGCATTAACCATCATTTGCCGTTTCTCACACGCCCCCCCCCCCCCATCTCTCTCTCTCTCTCTCTCTCTCTCTCTCTCTCTCTCTCTCTCTCTCTCTCTCTCTCTCTCTCTCTCTTTCTCTCTCTGTCTCTCTTCTATCGCATCTATCTAGCTATTTCTGTATGCATTTCTAAGTTGTGTGATAAGATCTTCTGCCAATCTGAAATATTTATTAATTGTAATTGCGAAGGTTTGAGAAAACAAAACTATTTTTTGTCGGCTGCTACATCAACTTAACTTTAATTCAATTGTATTCAAAGCCTGTATCTACACTATAATTAAGGAAATTCATGGCTATATCAGAAAAATATTTGGCTTAACTGGGTAATATGAAAGTATGACGATGGAAATTTCAAAAGAGACATTCCACGTGCGATATTTATTCGTATCTCTATTGAATTTTGAATGAAATATATGCTCAAAGACTTAAAGCTGAAGCCAGGATTTCGAAGACAAAATACATGAGAGGAAGAGGTTCTAGAGACGACAATGTGAACCTCCCACCCGAGTTCGGATTGACGGTGACGAAATCGAGATGGTCGACGAATTCATGTATTTGGGCTCACTGGTAACCGACGACAATGATAACAGCAGAGAAATTCAGAGACGGATCATAGCGGGAAATCGTGCCTACTTTGGACTCCAGAGGACGCTCCGGTCAAACAAAATTCGCCGCCGCACGAAGTTGATTATCTTCAAGACGCTGATTAGATCGGTGGTCCTCTACGGCCACGAGACCTGGACTATGCTCGTGGAGGACCAACGCGCCCTTGGAGTTTTCGAACGAAAAGTGTTGCGTACCATCTATGGTGGCGTGCAGATGGAAGACGGAACATGGCGCAGGCGAATGAACCATGAGTTGTATCAGCTGCACATTCGTTGTATTGGTACGAACTTTCATGAAAAATAACGGATCAAAGACCAAAAATATCCACAAATTAGATCCAGGAAAAGAAGTCCCCAAAGTACCCACTCTCGATAGGGGATGCAACTACAATGTGTCTTCTTACTTATCGTCGTCCATATTTGGATATACTGAGTAGTTTGAACCATTTCTTTTTCACAATATTGGTCTGTATAGGACTTATTTATCCATATTTCCTACACGAGAATTCCGAACGAAACAATACAAACACGGCTTTTATGCAATCGACATAGCCTAGACATTTCACACTATTTACTTCAATGCAAATAAAAACATTGAAATATCTACCTGACTCATTCACGAATCGCATTCTCCCTCTGTCGTTCTCTGTTCAAGGGGCTTGAAAGCACATGTGACCTTGTCTCACTTTACTATATTCAATTGCGCGTTAAAATACTGGACCAGTAAATTCTGTTCTGCACATAAATCTTTTTTCGGGAATATGTGACCAAAAAGTAAACTTTGAATTCGTCAAGTAAAGAAGCATGAAAACAAAAACAATAAAACCAAAAAAAGATGGAAGCCCTAGAAAGTCCATTGCATATTTATTAGCCTTTTCTCAGAAGATGGGATTTTCAAAAACATTTCAAAACTTTCTGATGCAATGGTTTTCATATTCGTACAATCCGGTTTATTCATTATCTTTATTCAAAAATGTGTTTGGCTTCAAATATATGACCATTTCATTTTAATTAATAATTTCATTCCGCATCTTTTTATTCGTTTTGTTCATCTGCGTTCATTTTACTTATTTTATTCGTTTCATTCTTTGGATTAACTCTGATCAGTTTATTCTTTTTGTGCATTTTACTCATATCATTCATTGTATGCATTTTATTATTTTTTTCCAGTTTATTCATTTTGTTCAGTTTCATCATTTTAATAATCTGACTACTTTTTCAGTTTTAATCATTTCATCCAAATAATTTATTTGATTCAATTTATTTCTTTATATTAATTTATAACCTTTTACTGTTGTTCAATTTTTCATTTCAATCAATGCATTTAATTCTACTCATTTTCTTCTTTTTATTCATTTTATCACTCCAGCTCATTTTATTTATTTGATTCGTTTGTTTTATTAATGCATTTCATTTATTTTTTACTTTTTTCATTTTGTTGATCCATTCTTTTTATTCATTTGATCCATTTCATTAATTTGATTCATTGTATTCACTGGATGAATTAAATCAATTTGATTCATTTAATTCATTTGATTCATTTGATTTACTTGATTCATTTGAATCATTTTATTCATTTGAATCATTTGATTCATTTGATTCATTTGATTCATTTGATTCATTTGATTCATTTGATTCATTTGATTCATTTGATTCATTTGATTCATTTGATTCATTTGATTCATTTGATTCATTTGATTCATTTGATTCATTTGATTCATTTGATTCATTTGATTCATTTGATTCATTTGATTCATTTGATTCATTTGATTCATTTGATTCATTTGATTCATTTGATTCATTTGATTCATTTGATTCATTTGATTCATTTGATTCATTTGATTCATTTGATTCATTTGATTCATTTGATTCATTTGATTCATTTGATTCATTTGATTCATTTGATTCATTTGATTCATTTGATTCATTTGATTCATTTGATTCATTTGATTCATTTGATTCATTTGATTCATTTGATTCATTTGATTCATTTGATTCATTTGATTCATTTGATTCATTTGATTCATTTGATTCATTTGATTCATTTGATTCATTTGATTCATTTGATTCATTTGATTCATTTGATTCATTTGATTCATTTGATTCATTTGATTCATTTGATTCATTTGATTCATTTGATTCATTTGATTCATTTGATTCATATGATTCATTTGATTCATTTGATTCATTTGATTCATTTGATTCATTTGATTCATTTGATTCATTTGATTCATTTGATTCATTTGATTCATTTGATTCATTTGATTCATTTGATTCATTTGATTCATTTGATTCATTTGATTCATTTGATTCATTTGATTCATTTGATTCATTTGATTCATTTGATTCATTTGATTCATTTGATTCATTTGATTCATTTGATTCATTTGATTCATTTGATTCATTTGATTCATTTGATTCATTTGATTCATTTGATTCATTTGATTCATTTGATTCATTTGATTCATTTGATTCATTTGATTCATTTGATTCATTTGATTCATTTGATTCATTTGATTCATTTGATTCATTTGATTCATTTGATTCATTTGATTCATTTGATTCATTTGATTCATTTGATTCATTTGATTCATTTGATTCATTTGATTCATTTGATTCATTTGATTCATTTGATTCATTTGATTCATTTGATTCATTTGATTCATTTGATTCATTTGATTCATTTGATTCATTTGATTCATTTGATTCATTTGATTCATTTGATTCATTTGATTCATTTGATTCATTTGATTCATTTGATTCATTTGATTCATTTGATTCATTTGATTCATTTGATTCATTTGATTCATTTGATTCATTTGATTCATTTGATTCATTTGATTCATTTGATTCATTTGATTCATTTGATTCATTTGATTCATTTGATTCATTTGATTCGTTTGATTCATTTGATTCATTTGATTCATTTGATTCATTTGATTCATTTGATTCATTTGATTCATTTGATTCATTTGATTCATTTGATTCATTTGATTCATTTGATTCATTTGATTCATTTGATTCATTTGATTCATTTGATTCATTTGATTCATTTGATTCATTTGATTCATTTGATTCATTTGATTCATTTGATTCATTTGATTCATTTGATTCATTTGATTCATTTGATTCATTTGATTCATTTGATTCATTTGATTCATTTGATTCATTTGATTCATTTGATTCATTTGATTCATTTGATTCATTTGATTCATTTGATTCATTTGATTCATTTGATTCATTTGATTCATTTGATTCATTTGATTCATTTGATTCATTTGATTCATTTGATTCATTTGATTCATTTGATACATTTGATTCATTTGATTCATTTGATTCATTTGATTCATTTGAATCATTTGAATCATTTGATTCATTTGATTCATTTGATTCATTTGATTCATTTGATTCATTTGATTCATTTGATTCACTTGATTCATATGATTCATATGATTCACATGATTCATTTGATTCATTTGATTCATTTGAGTCATTTGTTTCATTTTATACATATCTTTAATTTTATGCATTTCATGTTCAGTCATTCGTTTTATTTCATTCAATTTGTTAGTATGAGTAAATTTATACTATTAATCGTATAACTATTTCTAAATATAATCTTAATTTTTATGTACTAGCCTAATCTAATTTGATTCATCACTGGCATCACTGTTTGTGGAATACCGGTTGTTTATTAAGCTGAAAGTTTTTTTTCAAGTTTTTAGTATTTTTACAATCGCGATCTGTTTTATTTTTGTTTTATGTGTATATCTTGTTTATCGGTTGTACGAGTGCATTGAAATTTAGTGGCTTCAAGCACGATATTATCTAGTTGTGTTCATTCGTGAAAGTGCAAGTTTTGTTTGTGATTTTAGTTGACGTTATCACTGCGCACTACGTCACGCTCAATTTTTCCGCCAAAAGCGACATCTTCTGGTAGATAGCTGAGATTACACATTGCGTGCAAGTTCGCTTGGATTGACGCACGTTATCATACCAGTTAGTTATTTTGCGCATATTGCATACCCGCTAGGCGTTATTTCTACACCAAAAGCATGGCTTGTACCAACTGCTCGAAAGTGGTTAATGATTCTGATCGAATCACATGTCGTGGCTACTGCGGAAATTCGTTCCACATGATTTGCGTCAAGATGGATTATGATGTTCGTGACGTCCTGGGAACCCACCCACGGAACCTATTCTGGATGTGCAACGGCTGTGCTGACTTATTTTCGAATGATAATTTCCGTAGAATGGCTTCGCGTTGTTGCGACATAGTACCCGACGACAGTTCCTTGAAATCTATAAAGAATGACATAGCTGATTTGAAAGATGTCGTCAAAGCTCTCTCGGTTAAAGTTGACTCGAGACCGCTATCCCCAACCGTAAGCACGCCTTGGAAAGGGATTGCTGCATATAACCCAGTTTCAAACACGCCCAAGCGCAAACGTGAAGATGATCCGCTCAAAACAAAAATCCCTAATATTCGTGGATCCAAAGCTGCGTTTGAAACGATAAAAACAATTTCACCACCTGAGGAGTTGTTATGGGTTTACTTGTCAGCATTCGATCCCAGCACGACGGATGATGAAATTTCTAAGCTTGTAAAAGACTGTCTGGGGGTGGATCTGCAACCGAGAATAGTGCGTCTAGTTCCTAAGGACAAGGATCTCTCGTCTCTGAGCTTCATAACCTTTAAAGTTGGCGTTAGCAAATCATACAGGGATAAGGCTCTGTCCAAAGACTCTTGGCCGGAGAACATCTACTTCCGTGAATTTGTGACCAATTCAAAAATTCAACGACCTATCATCAGGATTGCTGCGGAGAAGAATCCATCTGGTGGTGGACAGTAGCGCCAAGTTATTCTGGATAAACTCGTCTGTCCAACTTCTTGTACACCGGCGAGCGATCTCGGTCTACCTGACGAATCGGCGACTTCTTCTGTGTCAGGTAAAGCCAAGAAGGGTATATGTCCTTCCGAAGCACTTCCAGATACTGCACACCCTCAATGTAAATTTCACTTACAGTCTGATGATGAACACAACTTAATGAACTCTACCGCTGCAGCGAATCTACAATGTCAAAATGAAAATTTCGATCGCATCGCATCTGTCCGCTCAGGTAAACATTTGAAGAATATATGTCCTTCCGAAGCTACACGTGATACTGCGCACCCTCAAGTACGCCTCCTATTGCAGTCAGCTGCTGGACACAACAGTCATAACTCGGTCATTCCCTCCACACCGCTGCTTGCTCCCCTTCTGGACAACAGTACATCCTGCTCTCCCCGCGTCACTCGCGGTTATGCTGATCATCGAACTCGCAGTCCTGAAAATTGGTATGCAGCACAACACCTCTCACATGACGCTGATGGTTTGCGGATCTACTATCAGAACGCGAGAGGGCTTAAGACGAAAATTGATGACGTGTATTTAGCTGCTGTGGACGGTGACTACGATGTTTGCGTCTTCACCGAAACATGGCTTGATGCGAGGATAACATCGGTGCAGCTTTTCGGCGATGCTTACACCGTGTACCGTGCGGACCGAAATAGTGGCAACAGTATTCGCGGTCGTGGAGGAGGAGTTTTGATTGCTGTTTCCACCGCATTTGCCTCATGTGAGATTGATGTAGGTAGTTTAACCAGTGTTGAGGCTGTTTGGGTTAGAATTACAACTCCATCGAGGAACTTTTATATTGGTGCTGTCTATATTCCTCCTGAAAAGCGACTCGACTGCAATGTCATGCAACTTCACATTGATGCTGTGAATAACGCTTCTTCACAAGCTGGCGCGGATGGCGTGATGATTGTCCTTGGTGATTTCAATCAGCCAGGGCTCATTTGGGTGCCGTCACGACACGGATACGCTTACCCTGACCCGATTGCTTCGACAACCAACATCGCCAGTCGTATGCTACTGGACGGATTTGCTTTCAACGGATTAAGTCAAGTAAGCATGATTCCCAATCACCAGTCACGCTTTCTGGATCTCGTCTTTGTTAGTGAGACTATTATACCTGTATGTTCCGTCAATGAAGCATCCAACGTGATTGTTCCACTTGACAACTTTCATCCAGCGCTTGAAATCTCAATTGGCACTATTCGCTCAGTTCAGTACGTAGAAACTGTTTCTGTCGACCGTCTCAACTTTCGCAAAACTGATTTTGTAAAGCTACGCAGTTCTCTGTCGCAAATTAATTGGAGTGTACTGTATGCCCAAAGGAGTGTTAATACTGCAGTTGCCCTCTACAAGCGACTACTACTGAACTGCGTTGAGACCTCAGTGCCTAAATGTCAGCCTCCTAGCAAGCCGCCCTGGTCAAACAGCACTCTTCGAAAGCTAAAACGCACTCGAGCAAAAACTCTACGTGCGTACACAAATCGACGGTGTCCTCTATCTAAGCGCATGTTCACTTTTGCCAGTAATGAGTATCGTTGTTACAACAAGCTTCTATATAAACGCTATGTAAACCGCATGCAGAATAATCTACGCCGAAACCCGAAGGGCTTTTGGTCATTTGTCAACACGAAGCGAAAGGAAACTGGACTTCCATCAAGGATGCTTTACGACGGCGAAGAAGCTACGACAACTGTGGCGAAATGTACGCTGTTTGCCAGATTCTTCTCAAGTGTTTTTTCAGCTAACTCGCCAACCGCAATCGAACTCGAAAATGCTACTCGTGACGTTCCTGCTTGTGCTGTTGATATGGATGTGTTTACTGTCTCCGAACAAATGGTTATATCTGCAATTCGGAAAACCAAGTCATCTTATGCACCCGGCCTCAGTGCTATACCTTCAACTGTATTGAAAAAATGTTCGGACTTACTTGTAACACCACTTGCATATATTTTTAACCTATCGCTTCAGCAGCAAACGTTTCCTGAGGATTGGAAACGCTCAGTAATGTTCCCAGTATTCGAGAAGGGTGACAGATGCAACATGGAGAGCTATCGCGGAGTCACTTCGCTTGGAGTCGAATCTAAAGTATTTGAATCAATCATCAACGAAGCGTTATTTTCTGCTTGTCGACACTACATCAGTACATCCCAGCACGGATTTTTCCCCGGACGTTCGGTCGAGACGAATCTCGTCTGCTTCACGTCATTTTGCACGGAACAATTGTCTAAGAAATTGCAGGTGGATACTATCTACACTGATCTAAAAGCAGCTTTTGATAGAGTTAATCATGAGATACTGATAACAAAGCTTGATAAGCTAGGGTGTTCTACTAGATTCTGCCATTGGCTTCGATCCTACCTTGTACACCGTGAAGTCGTTGTTGAAATTGGTGATATTGTTTCAGAATCCTTTATCAACACTTCCGGAGTTCCTCAAGGTAGTACGCTGGGTCCACTGCTTTTTTCACTGTTCGTGAATGATGCAGTTTTCGTTCTAAGGCGTGGAGGAAAGCTGTTTTTTGCCGACGACTTAAAATTTTTTCTTGTTATACGAAATGAAGCCGATTGCCGTGAGCTACAGCATCTTATCGACACCTTTTATAGCTGGTGTGTAAGAAACATGATGGTCCTTAGTGTTGCAAAATGTTTTGTCATCAGCTATTTTCGAACGAGAAATATGCTTACCTTCAACTATAACATCGCAGGAACTCAGCTGCAACGCGTTGACCACGTGAAGGATCTAGGAGTCATTCTTGATGAAAAGCTAACGTATACTCATCACGTCTCTGCGTCCATCGACAAAGCCAATCGATTACTGGGATTTATTTTCAAAATTTCCAGTGAATTTCGGGATCCTCTGTGTTTCAAGGCTCTTTATTGCTCATTGGTGCGCCCGCAGTTGGAATTTGCAAACGTCGTTTGGTGCCCCTATCAAGCAACGTGGAGCCTAAGGATCGAAGCAGTCCCGCGTAAATTCATACGATATGCGTTACGAGGATTGCCGTGGAACGATCCGTTAAACCTGCCACCGTACGAGGACCGTTGTCGTCTTCTAGGACTTAATACTTTAACGCATCGGAGACATGCAGCGCAGGCTACTTTCGTGTCAAAGATTCTGCTGGCTGAATATGATGATCCGGAGTTACTAGCGCAAATCAGCCTCTACGCGCCTACCCGTTCTCTTCGCCCACGAGCCCTGCTGCATTCTGAAATGCGCAGCACTAACTACGCTGCCAATAGTCCGATTTTAGCAATGAGTCGTCGCTTCAACGAGTTTGCTGAAATTTTCGACTTCGTCGTGAATTCTTCGCAGTTTCGTCGTCGTGTATTGTCACTAGTTTAATTGTGTTTAGTTTAACTTAGTTTAGTTTAGTTCATTTAGACAAATTGTCAGTTGGACTTTTTTATACAAATACAAATACAAATGAATATTATAATTTTGATTTCCATTAATTTTTCTACTCATTTTATGAATTTAAAAACCTATTGTTTCATTTTTTGCTTTACTTTTTTATTTCGGTCGTTTTGTTGATTTCTATAATTTATTCAGTTTATTCGAGAGTTTATTCGTGCAAGACTAGAAACTGTTTTTATCCCACCTCTAGTTGGGTGCCTACTTCTCGTGAGTTCTGCAAACTAATCCAATAGTGAAATGTGTAAGAAATGTCCCATCTCACTGCTAGGTGGATTAAATCGGTTTTTGCGAAAATTTGACATTTTGCAAAATTCAAAATGCTGCCATTTCAAAAGTTCTCAATGGATTTTGATGAAAAATAGCTGTATTTGTAGCTGTAAGCGTCTTCTTGCACACAAAAAAAGTTCAAGCGAAACAGACGAAAATCGTCTGAGTTCTGATCAATTTACCTAATTGAAGAAAATCTTCAAAATCAACGCTTTTTGATATTACTACTGACACGACAAAAACTTCAGAAAAACTATTAAAAATAAATGTTTTTTTTATAGACTTCGATGCTCTGGATATAAATTAAAAGTCATAAATAGTTTTATTATCACATTTCAAAATAACCTAAAAATATTTCATTTTGTAATAGTTATAGTATAAACAAAAATACGGAGTTCAAGAGTTAGAAAGAGACAGCAAATAGATTTGGACATACTCAATCTGAATATGAAGTCGTAGTTTTGTTACTTTTGGTCAACTTACATAACCTTACTCAATTATATGTTCAATGACGTTTGCGAATGGAATTTCGAAAAGGGAATAGACCTTTCTCGTCCGACCTAACCCCCTTTTTTCTTATTTTTATTCAAAAGACTACACATTTTTAAGAATATTGCCGTTGAAATGAGACTATTTGGAGCTATCGTGATTTTTTAATGATTTTTTTAAATTTGAAAAATGCAAGAATGTTGAGTATTTTTTTCACCTTTGCAAGAATGGTGGGACTCAAAATGTGTGTTTGGGCAACACTGTTTTGTATATTTTTGCTTGAGTTCCTGGCAACGCGGCAAATGAAGTGATGAGTCGCGGTACAAAGTTCATTGATTATGTAAACAAACTAAAGTGAACCTCTCGGTGGAGAACATTGCATGATAATGTTTAACCTCACTTTTTTGACAGTTCAGAGAGATTGTTTACATAGTCTTGGAATTTTTGTTGATTCGATCATAGTATGAGAAACTTGGTTTGGTTCGCTGCCAAATGTTAACACTTTCCAAACAAGGTCGCTCAGCTGTAATTTTGATTTTTGGTTCATTGAAGAAGTAAGGAATTTCTAGCCAAACATTTGAAAAAGGCCTACTGCCAAATGCAAACAAATCGAATTTTCATGTTCTCTATTAAAATCCTGGGACAAAACCTGTGGATAGATGTTTTCTTTTTCATTTTTTCTGTTCATTTGATCTCTTGTCTTGCATAGCCACTCTTTCTTCCTCACATATTTTAAATGGACTGGCTACATTTGACAGTTCCCCCTCACTGCATTTGACGGTTCCCTTTGGCTGCATTTGACAGCTCCCCCTGGCTGCAATTGACATTAGGTTTTTTCGTATCCACACGTCACGTCCCAGTTAAAAACTATCTATCTGACCATGTGCATAAACATAACGCAACAATGGATTATGAAGAATTTTGATAATGATTTTATAACAAATTATAAAAGGGCCCGGCTGATATAAAAGTCCTAACTAGCAATACACATATTATAAAATGATTATAAAGGATTATTGTAACTGATTCCAAAAGGATTATAAAGGTAGTGAAATACGTACACAATGAATTAAGGGGAGTGGCGGGAGATCCCTGTCAGGTAAGCGGGTGGAAGTCCAATCACTTCGACAGCGAAGCTTTCACCGCGGCCCTGGGACTGGAGGCCAACACCGACAGTCTAAGCGGGGATGCGCTGGTAGCTGTTCTATCACGCGCATGCGACGCCACTATGCCGAGAAAAACACTGCCAAGAAACGGCAGATGCCCGGTATACTGGTGGAGTGCCGAGATTGCAGCTCTACGGTCAGCCTGCCTCAGAGCTAGACGTAGGATGCAAAGAGCTCGCACCGAGGATGCAAGAGAGAACCGCCGTGAAGTGTTTCGAGCTGCGAAATTAGCCCTTAACAAGGCTATAAAAAGCAGCAAGAGAGCGTGTTTCGACAACCTGTGTGAGAGTGCCAACGCGAATCCGTGGGGTGACGCCTACCGGATTGTGATGGCCAAGACCAAAGGGGGCTCCTCACCCCCAGAACGGTCTCCGGACCGGTTGGCAACGATTATCGAAGTACTCTTCCCGTCTCGAGTCACAAGCCCCTGGCCACCTGCACTACGAGACAGTGCGGGCACGGTCGAAATGGTGGCTCCAGTGACGAACGAAGAACTACTCGCAGTGGCTAAATCCCTAGCAATGAACAAAGCTCCAGGGCCGGATGGAGTTCCGAACAACGCTCTCAAGGCAGCGATCATAGCGAACCCGAACATGTTCAGGCTAGCTATGCAGAGATGCCTTGACGAGTGCCGTTTCCCCGATAGATGGAAAAGGCAGAAACTGGTGCTGTTGCCGAAGCCCGGGAAGCCGCCAGGCGACCCATCGGCGTACAGACCAATCTGTCTGATAGACACGACTGGCAAACTGCTTGAGAGGATCATCCTCAACAGGCTCACCCCGTACGCGGAAGGTACGGACGGTCTGTCAAGCAACCAGTTTGGCTTTCGGAAGGGTAAGTCCACAGTGGACGCTCTCAACTCAGTGATAAATACTGCCGAGATAGCGATCCAACGAAAAAGGCGAGGTATTCGATACTGTGCGTTAGTGACACTTGACGTGAAGAATGCATTCAACAGCGCAAGCTGGGATGCCATCGCGCTCTCGTTACACCGGCTTAGCCTACCGGTGGGTCTGTACCGGATCCTGGAAAGTTACTTCCAAAACCGCGTACTGCTATACGAGACCGATGCCGGTCAGAAAAGGGTTCCGATTACCGCCGGAGTCCCGCAGGGCTCGATCCTAGGCCCGGTGTTATGGAACCTCATGTATGACGGGGTTCTGAGACTGAAGTTCCCTCCTGGGGTCAAGATCGTCGGCTTTGCCGACGACGTAACCTTGGAGGTCTACGGGGAGTCAATTCCTGAGGTAGAACTAACCGCAGAACACGCAATTAGCACGGTGGAGGAATGGATGAGCGCGAGAGGCCTGGAGCTCGCTCATCATAAGACGGAGGTAGTTATCGTCAACAACCGCAAGTCGGCACAACATGCAGTTATCCATGTGGGAGAAGTCGCGATCACTTCACAGCGAAGTCTGAAGTCTCTCGGAGTCATTATAGACGACAAGCTGACCTTCGGCAGCCATGTCGACTATACGTGCAAGAGAGCGTCGACTGCTGTTGCGGCACTATCGAGAATGATGTCCAACAGCTCAAAGGTGTGCGCCAGTAGACGTAGGTTACTGGCAGGCGTTGCCGTATCTATTCTCAGGTACGGCGGCCCGTCATGGTCAAGAGCACTGAGGGTAACCAGTTACCTACAGAAACTGGAGAGCACCTACCGCGTGATGTGCCTCAGAGTGATATCTGCCTACCGCACGGTATCACACGATGCATCCTGCGTGATAGCGAGCATGATGCCAGTCGGGCTGGTCATTCGGGAAGATGAGGAGTGCTTTGAGCTACGTGGAAATAGGGGAGCCCGCGAGCGCACCAGGGTGACCTCGGTCGCCAGATGGCAGCGTGAGTGGGACAACTCCTCGAAAGGTAGGTGGACCCACCGGCTGATACCTAGCATATCGAGCTGGGTGGGAAGACCCCATGGGGAAGTTCACTTCCACCTGACACAATTCCTGTCAGGCCATGGCTGTTTCCGTCAGTACCTCCACAGGTTCGGGCACGCGGAGGTCCCAGTCTGCCCGGACTGCCCAGGTGTAGATGAAACTGCCGAACACATACTGTTCGTATGTCATCGGTTCGACGTCGAAAGAAGAGCAATGCTTGACGTCTGTGGCTGGGACACAACCCCGGATACCCTTATCCAGCGGATGTGTCAAACGGTGGAGAAGTGGAACGCAGTCTCGGCTGCTACCATCCAGATTGCCAGTAGGCTACAGGTAATCTGGCGAACCGAGCAACAGACGGCGGGCACGGCTAACTAGTGATTGGTTAGTTGGAGCGAAAAAGGCCAAGCGCAAAATAAGAGAGTGAATGGTCTGTTCATGCCGAGGTAGGTTGGCGCAGCGAATGGCAACCGCGTAAGGGGTAAACCCAGCCACCCCGAAGCAAGACAGAAGAGTGAGTGTATAGGCGTATAAGTGGACTGCCTCATGCCAAGACGGGAGGGTCGTAGCGTAGTATGTTGGAACTAAGCTATCGATGCCTCATGGCGTGGCAGAGGAGTGAAAGGGTGAGCATCCAAGTCAGTCTCACACTGCATGTTAAGGGTGAGCATAAAAGTCAGCCTCACAGGTTGGTTGCAAGCAAGGAATGAAAAAGGTGAGCATAAAAGTCAGCCTCGCATGGTACGTCAGAAGTGGGGCCTAAGAAAAATGTCCCACATGGGATGCCAGAGGGAGTGACAAAGGTACAATAGAGTGGCACGATTGAGAGTGAATCAGGTGATAGGGTGAGCACCCAAGTCAGCCTCACATGTATGGGTAGGGCGAGCACAAAAGTAAGCCTAGCAAGGAATGAGTAAGGTGAGCACACAAGTCAGCCTCGCATGGAACGTAAAAGGTGAGCACAAAAGTCAGCCTCATGTGGGAGTGTTTGAGAGTGAATCAAAGTGTGATTGAGAGAGCACCCAAGTAAGCCTCATACAGGATGTATGATCGCGCGAGTGAGAGTGAATGAGTACATTGAGTACAGCCATCCCCCCAGAAGTAATACCGAGAGGTAGTTCCTGGGAGGAATGATGGCGGAGCCCAATGGAGTTTAGTCGGTATTAATGGCTGGTCACCATTCGAGTCCGACACGCCCCCAGTGCACCCCGTGTGGTAGATTGGACCCTACCGTTAGCACGTGTACTGGGCTAGGACATAAAGGTCTTCTCCATTGTAAAAAAAAAAAAAAAAAAAAAAGGGGAGTGTCTGATGTAAACAATTTGCGCAATCAAACTAAATAAAACAGTATTAAATTTTTAAATAGAATTATAATGAATTCGACCAAAACTTCTTTTACCTTTTTCTCAAGGTATACGTTTGGCAGTGACCCTTTTCAAATGTTTGGGTAGAATTTAGATTATTTTATCGTTGTTGCGATCAATTTCATTTGGTTTGTTTTGTTCACAATGTTAGTCGCAGAGCAATTTGGTGATCTATGGCAATTGATGACCTTTACACCCCATACTAGGTCCGCTCCTGTTGCAGTTGTTTCGCCCCGTCCGGCACCGAGTCAACCGATGTCCAGCATGCACCGCACTCGTCTGTCGCTATGCCAATGGCTGGTACTTGGATTGAAGGCTAAAATGTCAGCTACGGCTGGTGGTGTTGCTGCAATCGGTTTGCCTTCGGCCACGTTGGACATTCGGCTAACGGGAATATTCAGCGATTCCAATTCGAAGGAAGCAGCGCCAGTAGCAGACTGCTTCGGTTCAACAATACGCTCCGGTATCGGACGAAGCTAACACTCCGGCAGGACGAAGGTTTCAATGAGGGGCTCAGGCATAAGTAGCAGAGTCCTTGCACTTACTGCTTGTCGAGTGAACAATTCCGACGAAACCACTGCCGCTCTCGCCAAGTTTGATCACCGTGATTAGTGCGACGTCAGCGGTATAGTGCCAGGAATAGTCGAGGAGAGTGCCAGGACTGACTTGCCGAGAGCTACAAGATTAAATAGCAGAGCGTTTTTAAAGTGACCGTAGTATAACGTAGAGGCTTTAGGCAGATGATTTATTCAGCAGAATAAGATAGCAAAATTACCCAAAACATAAGAGCTGGCTGCCGAAGTGAATCCACACACATCGTCACCTACAGAGGCAAGCAATATCGGAACGCAGCGAAATTCCTCACAATGAATTGATCTCGTTAGATGAAATTCCAGGAAGTACAATTTTCATAGAATAATTTAATCGACCGAAATTGTAGTCCTCAGTCGAGAGAGAGAGACTGATAGAGTAGCAGCAGCTAGGAATTTTCTTTCGAAAGCTAGCAGCTGTTTCGCGTATCCTGCGCTAAGTAGAGAGCGTTAAGACAGATCTGACCAACGGTTCCGTCCGGTACCACCATAACACACGGCACCGGCGACACATATATTCACAACATACTAATTACTTATCTTTCAGAAAAAGTAAATAAATTGACTATGAAATCTATCATTCGCTGCCTAGTTATTTCGTGCCAATTTGAACAAGACAGCAGTTGCAGATAGCTTTATTGCGGTGCCAAAATTAATGCAACTCGGGATATAATATAAATGTACATATAATTTCTCCTCACTGATATTCTACCAGAATATATAATGCTCTGCATTATTATCACTCCAATCAAATCCTTCTTACTCCTTGTCGTCAGTGCCGAGCGCTATTTTGCATATTCCGGCTAAATCAACGACAATGCGATAATCGACGAAACTTTTACTGTAATGGAACTTGAAACCGAATAATAAATTATTGTTCCATACGCTGGTAGGCATTCTGACCAATGGAAACGTTCTTCGATATGAGCATTGAACGATCAAAATCATTTCAACAACTTATCATCGACCGAATTCGTTACCTATAAAGTTCAGGTAAACTTCACCACCTAAAAATGAATAATCAATCGGATCATCTTGTTAGGAATTAACCCACGAGCAAACAAACAAATGTGTACAAATAGGATAAGGATCCATCATCCAGAAAGCAATCGTTTTATAGCCCAATGCTTGATCTTTCGATTCAGCATATGCCACCGGGTTTTACATCCAGCGCCGATTGGTCAATGTATGAACCAGGTTACCATTGTTCCAATCCTCATCCCTCTTGAGTTGATATTCTTTCAAAGAGCATCGAAAGTATTCAAGTAATGTAAATTTTAAAAGTCCGTGTAAACAAATCTTAGGTAAACAAGCACACCGAACTGTCAGAAAAGTGAGGTTATACATTTTCACACAATGCTCTACACGCTTACCCACGGCTACTAAAAAATGAGTCAAAAACTACTCAGTCTAGCGAAAACCGTACCTACTCAAAAATGAGTGAAAGGGGGTTTATTCATTTTTGAGTAAACCTGCTTTCTTTCGAAACTGAGTAGAAAAGAGTCACTTTTGTTGATGTTCAATAATGAGTTGAACTTACTGATTATCATGAAAATATATGTGATCGGAGCAGCATTTTCACACTCATCTTTATTCCATGCACTGTTGAAATATGCGACCTGAAGGAGGTTGCCTTCCCCGCACGGGGCATCGAACGACTGTTTTGTATATTTTACTTTATTCACAACTTGAAAATGCAATTCCATTTGTCTTACCGACTAGAACCTGACATGATTTTACATCACCTTCTTTTTTGATTTGATCCATCCCGTAACTAGTAAAAATCTGAGAGAAAAACTAGTTTAATAAGGAAAAACTCCGCCGTCGTTGTTTCGATCACTGAAAATTTGTTGGGTATTATTCACTCAGTAGGGTGGGTGAAGTAGGGACTGAAAGCTTTCGTTTAATGTATTAACATTGCCCATAGGTCTATTAATTTTTTATCAAAAATTTTCCTTAAGCATGCGACTATTGGTACATCCACCCTAGCAAATTTCAATTTTACTCATTTTCTGACAGCAGTTGTCAAAAATGAGTATTTTCGACGCACTCACTGAGTAGTACCATATAAGCGTGTATATTTTTGACAGGTATATGAATGAATCATTTCAGCATCAGTGATGCCAGGTCTATTTAAACAATAGCCTGCAGTAAAAATATAAAAGTCTGCAGATTGCTACAAAAATCTTCAATAAATGCGACGTAGAAATGTAGTATGTATATAATTTAAATGATCAAAAATGTTGAAGGTTGGTGTATAAATTGGCTGGCATAGGCTTTGTTCTGCTAAATATTTGTAATCTGCAAAAGATCTGCAGTGAAAACGCAAAATCTACAGATTTACTAATATATATGCAGATCTGGCATCCTTTTAGTATTCCCCACAGGAAATTCATCCAAATGGTGAAAAAATACAGGGAAACAAGGCAAGATAGGTATTCAGAATATGGGGTTAAATGAGCAGCTTGCACTATTTTTGATTTTTTCAATAGTTAGAGGTACCAAATCATCGCGGCAATAGGAAGTAACGAATTGGGGATAAAAAAGGAAGCATCCTATCATATAAAAATTTTTGACGAGAAAGGTCTATAGAAACGACCAGTGATCACAGAATATATTTTATTTTATATATGAAAATTTTTATTATATCATATCAATATAGCAAATTAAACTTTCTTTGTTGGAGACGAACCACTGCGACCAGTGTTTAGATCTATTCTGGTATGCCCCTTCTTTAATCTAACTGTACTATCTACTATGACATATCACTATTCATGATTGATTGGCATTATTGAGATACACACTCTTTCCAGTTAGGCACACCACTTCGTATGAAGTTTATTACCTGCTTGGAATTTACAATCTAAATATCAAAAGGCTCCAATGTTTTCTTTTTTATCGAGGACACTTAGTCTGCGTTGTATCAATGCAAAGCATTCGCAGAGCAGGTGTTCTGATGTTTCACTTTCAGATCCGCAGACGCGGCATGTATCGTTTGTAAGCTTACCAATTTTTTTTAAGATGATATTTACTCGGACAGTGTCTGGTAAGTAGTCCTGTCATGATATATCGTTCTTTTTTGTTTAGTCTAAGCAACTCCAGACTTTTTTTTTCTCGATTGGGTGAGATAAATTTCTTTGATTGTCGTAGCCCAAGTGTGGTACTCGAATTGTTCTTTATAGCTGTGATTTTCCATTTTTCAATTCCATTTTGAGGGCACTCGATGAGAACCCACAGAATGGTTCTGGGCCGATAAAATTAGTGGAAGACCCTCTTCTTGCTAGCTCATCAGCTTTTTCGTTCCCTGCAACGTCACTATGTCCTGGAACCCAGTATAAATTAACATGGGGTTTCTCCGCCAATTCTCGGAGTGCAAGAATGGGAGTGTACTAGTTTTAAACGACATGTAGGAGCCCTTAATGCGTTGAGCGCAGCCTGACTATCTAAGAAAATGCAGACATTTGGGTACCGTTATTTTCTTTTCAGACATACGTAAATGCATTCTAGAATGGCATATATTTCTGTTTGAAACACTGTCGGCGGATTTGGATCATTCTTACGGTGTCTCCGTGAAGACGCCATATTTCTCATTGAATCAATTTTGTTTCGGTGAGCTAGGCATCAAGTACTGAATAAATGCAATATATAAATACCTGTTCGTATTTACTTCTCGCACATCCCAAGAAATATGCAGGCAACAAACTCAAACGGTATCATAAATGAAACACCAAGAACAATAGAGCTGAACTGCCAAACGCCTTCGATCGTAATGAAGTGAGGTGCAAAAATTGCTGTCTATTACAAAAAAATATTAAGGTTATGTTAAAAGGTGGTTATAAATTTATTTTGACATTTAATTTATATCCAGAGCATCGAAGTCTATAAAAAGAAATTTATTTTTAATAGATTTTCCAAAGTTTTTGTCGTGTCTGTATTAATACCAAAAAGAGTTGATTTTGAAGATTTTCTTCAATAGGTAAATTGATCAGAACTCTGACAATTTTCCTCTGTTTAGCTTGAACTTTTTTTTGTCTGAAAGAAGAGCTACCAATAAAGTTATCTTTGATAGAAATCCATTGAGAATTTTTGAAATGGCAGCATTTTGAATTTCGAAAAATGTCAAATTTTCGTAAAAAGTGGCCTTTTTTTACGCATGGTTTTTTCGATTTTGGCAGTATTCAATATGCCATTCTAGACATCCAAATGTTTGTCAGATGTTTGTAGCACCTTTTAATAATAGATTTAATACAGTTTGTAAATTCGAAAAATTTAGAAAAAAAAATTTAACACTGACTAGTAAAAAATAACAAATTAATGGAGAAATCTCAAAAACAGGAGCATGGCGGTAAAAACTATGGTCATTTTTGAACTCAGCGCATCCGATTTACCCTAAAAACTACTATCGCAACCCTGCACCAAAATGGCTGTCGACCAGTGTTATCATTTAAATTGAAAATTATTAAAAATTTGAGTTGAATAGGAGTTGAGCCGTTTCTGCGCATCTACAAATCGCCTGGCTAATCAGAAGATTTGGAGCGAATTTCGACATTCTCTTGTATTTGTATTTGTATTTAAATAATTGAGTCCTAATCAACTATGCTAAAAAGAAATGACCTAAAGTGGCATGCGCGGAACTAATGACGAAGTCGAAGATGTCGTTATAATCGTTGAAGCGACGGGTCATTTCTAATATCGGTTGTTGGCAGCGTGTTAGTGTTAGGGTTTTTGCATTTCAGAGTGCAGCAGTGTTCGAGAACAAAGGACCCGGGTTGGTGTGTAGAGGTTAATTTGTGATAGAAGATCGGGAACATCATATTCAGCCATAAGAAGCTTAGACACGAAGGTAGTTTACGACGCGGGTCTACGATCTTCTAAAGTGTGTAGTCCTAATAATCGACAACGATCTTCGTATGGTTCAGGTTCAGCGGATCGTTCCAAGGCAATTGACGTAACGCATATCGTATGAATCTGCACTGGACAACCTCACTTCGTTGGCTTCAAGTTGTACATATGATGGGAGCACCCACCAGACCACGTTTGCAAATTCCAACGGTGAAAATGGTAGCTTTTAAATTAGTAATAAAACCAAATTCAAAAGCAAGAACTCGTCGATGTACTATACCATTTCTTGTATCAGACAACATATGGTCGGTGTTAAGTCAGAGCGAACTAAGTCGCAAAACATCAAAAAATGAGATATTTATAGCAATGGATATAGAATTTCGTCAGCTACATTCGACTCTTGCCAGATTTGAAATATGTAACAATAAACAAGAATTACGGCAAAAATTAATTTCCAATCATAATGTAAAGGATCCTGCGATTCAAACTTTGAACTTGTTTTTCTCCAAATCAATATTTTGTCACTTAGTCCGGTCTGACTTAACACCGACCATGTTGTCTATTGCCTTAGTTTTGGAACTGTTTTCACTAAGAAATTTTCAAAATTACATTCAGTTTCAAGAGACTATCTCAAGTCACCAGAATTAACACATTTATGCAACAAGTTTTAAGCCCCTCCCGAAACAAAATGCTGGCTACGGGCCTGCAAATAGACTAGACCATTCTCAACCTCTGATCTAATTTGAGTTTTTTTTTGATAATGGTTTTTAAAACAACAATCCGTCCATCTACGATGGCACAAAATCTTAGTAAATCGTGTTTTTCCTACTCCAGAACAATTTCTGAAAATCCAGGTCAAACGCTCATCACTAAAAAAAATGGATTGCCTCTCGATTAGAAAAATACCCTGAAATGTATCCAGGCATAAACTTTTTCATCCTCGAGAGGCTCAAATTAATTTTCTAGAGACTATCTCTAACCGTCGAAAAATTCACCCAGGTAACCAACAAGTATTAATGTATGCAGTAAAATAGCATATATTTGCATTTCAGATGCTACTTGCAGTATATTAGCATTGTTTATGCATAGTTGTTGTTAATCAGCATTCGAAAAACTGCTTAAAAACTTCTTGCCAGTAAGCAGCATTCTGAATGCACAACAGCAGTTAAGTAGCATTTTTATGGAACAGCTGTGATGCAGCAGTATATTTTGCCAAAAGCGACTTTTAAATAGCATTTAAAACGACTTAAATGTGTATCAGGGAGCCGTTAAGACGCATTCTGCATGCTTATTGGTTACCTGGGCAGACTACGAAATAATGATCTCTTCAAAATATTACATATACATTAACAAAAAAATCATTCACACACCCCTTGCACTCTCTCACCATTCATTCTATTGCCAACCTTACGCAAAATCTTCCATCTGTCAGATAAGTATTTTTCTCACTTTTCGGAAAACGTGTCGCGGAAAACTGAAAAAGCGGTGGAAACTTCTGAATAGTGGAATTGGAGACCGAAGCTTGGACTGCTATTACGGTTCTGTGCAGAGGATAGTATTTTAATATGTCGTTCCTCTACTCGAAGATGTGAAAGTTGGTTTTTTATTTTCAGAATAAGCACAACTTGACTCCAGCAAAACCGCCATGATATTATGTTGCTGAGGAGAAATTTTAATATGATAATTCGGACGATTAATTTTGAGGATGTCGAACCAAAAATTGAAATAATGAGGAAGAAAATTTATGAAAATGAGAAAAATTAGGAAACACAGGAAATTAAATTGGCTGACATGGAGGCAAAATGTGCCGAACTGCACGGGAGCATACAAATTCCTTCGGGATGCTCTGTTTGAGACCGGCGTCAAGTTAGGCACCAAAATCCAGGCACTAAAATTTTTTTTGGTGCCTGTCATTAACCAACTGTGGCGCCACCTATGCAAAAGTAGCGAAAGCTTCAGGTGCATTACTGCGACGCGCACCCCTCAATCCAGAATGTATCGATGTGTTTTATTTCCCGATTGGTCTATGATGTTTTCATCACGCGCCTCGGATTTTAGGATATTTGTTATGTCTTTACCTTCCGAAGTAGAGTCTAAGCTATTAAATTTATTACGTTTCTTTGATGCTTTGTTCGTGTTATCTCGTCCACCGACGTTCAGGCACAAAATTGCTGTTTCGCTTCGCGTGACTAACTTATCACGACTGACTAACTTATCACGACTGACTAACTGAATGACTCCCCGGACGCGGCCGGGCGAGAGCAACTTAAACGACTGACCACCTTCGATTTTGACACAAAAGATTTTTATCATGTCATCTGTGTAGACTTTACTCTGAGAGAGTCTCAGACCTAAACAAAACATTCTTTCCACGCTCGCGAGAGTAAAGACCCCGATGGATGAATCAGTAGTTCACTATGACTCATACTCGGAAGCCTTTACTTTCTACAAAAGCGTCGCCGTCTGTTGCTAGCAGCAACAAACTGTGTTTAATTAAACAAAGTGTGTATTCGTTTTCCGTAAGCATATGGCTTGGAAAGCGCGAGTACATCAAAATATCAGCTTAGCTTAAGGCTGTAGCTGGTGATGTAACCCAGGAAATTAGCTTCCATGGTGCACCACTTGGAGAAATTTTCCAGGGTTTATGCTGGCCGAAAACTATGGGCGCTGCACAGGCACCAAAATTAGCGTCAAGTTAGGCACAAAAATTACAATTGTTGCTGTAAAAAATACAATCTGTCGTCGTACAATTTTTGCTGTAAAAAATACAATCTGTCGTCTCTGGACTTCAAAATTTAGCAGATGCTAGTTAAGGATGTGCAGAATGCGATAAAAATAATCACCAAGACGCTTCCGAGCGGTCCCCATACAACTTTTCGATAACCTTCTGTCACTTGCGTTAATGCACTGGGTGCACAGTAGGGTGATAGGAAAAAAATGACCCCTATCGGCCCACCTCTGCGTCGATTCATAGTCCCACCAGGAGTACTTGCACCAAATTTGAAGCAAATCGGACAAGTCTAACTACCGGACCAACGGGCCTGAAGTTTGTATGGGAATTTTCAACAATTTACATGGAGAAAACCCACCAGCACGCATTTTCGCCGCTAGGTGGCACTGTATGCATCGTATTATCACTGTAAGTGAAAATAAGAAGGATAATTGAATTGTCTACAACTTAGTCGAAGACTGCAAGTAAATCCGTCTTTGTTAAAAGAAGTTATTAAACTTTTAACGAAGTGATGTCTGAGTCAGTTTTGCATGGGGCCTAATAGTGCATGGTTGTGTATCAGTACTCAGTGTTACGAAATTTCAAAATCAGTTACCTATTTCTGTTTGCATTTACCGAAACCGACATTCAGATTCAACGCCTCCCTCATTCATTCACTTTCCAACTGACTGAAATTTCATGCAGAATCGAATGCTTGAGTGCAGAGGAAATATAAATTCATTCACCAACCAAAGCATTCATTTGTTATTATGTCGATAGTTTGAAGCATAAGTGAACTGCGTAATCTATATTTGGTGCACTTTTGATCAATAATCCCTCTCAGAGCTAGCATAGAAATATAATTCACTTTGCTTCTGAAACCGAACATGTCCGTACCTGAAAGCGCTGCGTCGGGAGAACGAATGAGGATGGAAGCGAACCAAAAATTTCATTCATCGCTGCGGGCGTGAATTGATTTTTTTTTATTTCAAGTTCATGCAGCGATTTCAATTTTTTTAAACTCTGATCAGTACTCGATTCACACGAACTAAACATTTTTGTGAAATAATCGTTAGGTTTAGCTCAATGGTATGTTCAGAAGAATTATAGTAAATAATACGAGTCATGCTTTGATTAGAAAATTTTAGTTCCACCTGTTACCGCATAGAGGGCGCCAACACTAACTTTTCAACGGAGAGAGATAGAAATTTGGTGTCTTCTACAAAGTTATAGAACAGGCATTTTTCAGTATTTCTTCTGAACATCTTGATACTCTATCTCTCTTCTATGAAAAGTTAGTAGTCGCGCCCTCTATGCGGTCAAAGGTGGAACTAAAATTTTCTAACCAAAACATAACTCGTATTATTTACTACAATTCTTGTAAACATACTATTCGGCTAGATCTAACCATTATTTCACAAAAATATATAGTTCGCGGGACTCGAGTACTGATACACAACCATGCACTGCTAGGCCCCATGCAAAACTGACTCAGACATCACTTCGTTAAAAGTTTAATAACTTCTTTTAACATAGCCGGATTTACTTGCAGTCTTCGACTAAGTTGTAGATAATTAAAATATCTTTCTTATTTTCACTTACAGTGATAATACGTTGTATACAGTGCCACCTAGCGGCGAGTTTTCTCCATGTAAATTGCTGAAAAATCCAATATAAACTTCAGGCACGTTGGTCCGGTTGTTAGACTTGTCCGATTTGCTTCAAATTTGGTACAAGTACTCCTGGTGGGACTATGAATCGACTCAGGGGTGGGCCGATTGAGTTTTCAAAAATTCATCATTTTTCTGGGGAGTCTAGTGCACAGTGCTCTAAAAATCTAGCGAAATCGTCTTAGGGCACCAGCGGGTCTGTAAAGAATACTAAAAATTAATTTCTATTCCATAATTTTCAGTTCAGCAATTCGAGAGATCGTGCTCACCGCAAGCCATGAAAAATAGACTACGTTGTGAAGCGATGGTCACTATTTATTAAAAAAATCACGGTTAAATAAAAATAAAACTATTAAAAAATTTCAAATAGTTTATAATTTTCACAAACTTATTAGGAAAAATTGTTTAATAAGCTTTCGTAATATTGTGTAGGAAAAAAGCTGAAAATTTGAAAATAAATCTGAGGATTATGATTGATTACAGAGCTCTGGAATTTTCTATTGGAATGTTTTCAGGCAGGAATTTGATATTGATGCTATTAGACAACTGTGAAATCAAGACCAATAGATCAGTTACATATCAGGACCCCATGCCGACAATTTATCAAAAGTCCTCATGATGTTTACAACAACAGGTTTTCAATCTACGGATCAGATAATGTTATTGTAATATTGAATTAAATCATTTTGCATCAATAAATTTTCAACTCCAATCCAATATTTTTTTTGGTGTGGTGGGGGGGGGGCGTTGTATGGTGTTAAACCCCAAAACCTTCTCTTGGCTACGCCGTTGCTTGGAGTTATTTATTTCGCTTTTCATTTTCCGATATGTTTCAGATCGATCCGATAGTCATAAGTTAGAAAAATTGGAGTCAGAAGGTTCGCACAAATGAACATTTTTGCACTGATAAGTTATCAAGTTCCTTCCAGGCAACTTGGAAGTGTTCGGTGATTATTTCTAGCGGTTGTAGATAGAAAAATGAAATACAAAATTCGATTTATCGAAATAATGTTTGGCTTATTTCAATGGATTATTACTATATTGAACAATCAATAGGCGACGAAGAGTAATCCACAAACAACAAGCCATAACTTTTAAAGTATTCAAAATAGATATTTGAAGTCTTCAGTAAAGTTATTCGCAAAAGTAAGAGCTACAAATTTGCTGAAGGCATCATTTCGTTATAATCACTTCCAAGAAAATTTGTGAAAATATCTCACTCATAGGGGGATTAATCAGCAAAAGCACAATACCAAAAGAAAGAGCATATTACCTCCATTAAATTCTCCGAAGATACTATTGACCTAAAATAAGCCGTTTTGGCGTTAATAATAGATTACATGTTTGTGGTCATATTTTTGGCAATGGGAAATGATAAAAATCTTTCGTCCGCATTTAATGTTAAATATCTCTTTTGATAATAGTCCGATTTCAACAATCTATAGCTTGTTCGAAAGGTATTCGTTAAAGCTGTCTAAAAACAAATTGTAAATCTATATTGTCAATTCCGGCAGATAATTTAAAAAAACGCCATTTTTACGCATTCAAACATTCATATCTTAAAAACTAAACATCAGAATTACATTAACAAATTAATAGCGTTCATACTGTTTTTTAGTTCTTTCATTTAAAATTGGTTTGGATAAGATCGGTTCAGCCATTACTGAAAAACACGAATGAGAATTTGTCCGTTACATACAAACACAGACACACACACAGACATTGTCCCAAATCGTCGAGCTGAGTCGATTGGTATATAAGACTCGGCCCTCCGGGCCTCGGAAAAATTCTTGAAAGTTTGAGCGAATTCTATACATTTCTTTTATAAGAAATGTAAAACGTGAATATCTCCACACATACTAGCGATAGCAAGTTTCCGTCTTCGGTAAAGTAATGCAGTTTAATAGTCCAAACAATGTTCTAGAACATTTATATAATGGAAAAAATCAAGAAGAAAACTTATGATGAAAAAACGGTTTTTAAGGGGCCTTTTACAAATAATGTCCCATATCTCAAAAAAATTTAAAAGATAGAGAGTTGCAGTCTTCAGGTAAAATGTTTGTAACGAGTTTCTCTACAACTTTTCTCAAGTAAGTATTTGTCTATCTGAATTATTGAAGAAAATAAATTTCGTAACTCACTATTAGAGGGATTAATCATCAATCCGATAAGACAAAAAGAAGGGGAGTTCTACTCCGAGAAACTTTCTCAAAGGCACCATATTGCTAAAGTCAATCGTTTTGACGCAATCTAAAAACCCCTTTTTTGCTCTTTGGGACCACTGTGGACCGGGGTCACTCATTCTAAAACTGTAAAATGAGCCAGAAATTTTAAAAATTTTCTTCGGACGATTTACGTCTTTATTATTTGTCCTTGGTTTTACCATTATAATAATTTTTGTTTTGAGGATAGCAAAAAAATGGAACACGTTGTGTCTCCTTTCTACAAAGAACGAAGAATCAAATTCAGTTCTCAAAATTAATGTTTCAGGATAGCGATTCCACGAATATGTACGATAGTCAGAAAGTCTTGCTATTTTCTGAGAAATCGCGGGGGTCCGAATTACCCCCACTGTCTTAATAGCCCCCGGTCCCCCTATATAAAAACAGTATTTTTGCATATTTCGGATCTCTAAAATAAAAAAAATATGGTCAAAAAAAAATTTACTTGAAATCACTTTGGTTCATCTGCTAGAGCCCATCAAACTATTATCTGTCAATTTTCATGAGGCTGACAAAATCGGGTCAACAAACTGACAAAATCGAGGGTAGACAAAATCGGGAGCTGATAAAATCGGGTCTTCACTATATATCCACCATCTTTTTACATTTCTTACAAAAGAAATGTATACAATTCGCTCAAACTATGAAAACTTTTTCCGAGGCCCGGAGGGCCGAGTCTTATATGTCAATCGAATCAGCTGGACAAATTGGGACAATGTCTGTATGTGTGTGTACGGGTATGTATGTATGTATGTGCATTAATGTCATGTAATTATCTCAGCAACCGCTGAACCGATCTTAACGAAATTAGATTCAAATGAAAGACCTAACCATATATAAAAATAATGTCATAGCTCTCATCATTTACCATTCCTCACTTGTCGTCCCTCTCCTCCCCCTCACCATCGACCTATCCACCATCGTGTTCGTGACGACTCAGATCTATACTGATATTTCCAAATCCATTTCTAAGATGTGTCATAAGATCTTCAAATAATCTGAAATATTCGTTAGTATCCAAGCTAATTTAATTTTGCAATGTATTTGTGCAGATTAAAGAAAACAAACCTATTTTTGTCTTCTGATTCCCTATAAATAGTTTTCCATTTTGTAGTAGAACAAACTAAATATTACATTCTACTTGAAAAAGAACATATTTGTGGTCCTGACACAAATTGTAAAATATTTGTATTATGATAAAACTATTTCTTTCGGAACGTTGCTCCAAGGAAAGTTATGTGACCAAAAATCGAAAACTACATCAACTCCAATTTAATTATATTCTATATGAGCATTTGTATATACTATAATTAAGAACATCCTGGGGCATTTGAAACTGGGTTATCTAAAGCCTCTTTGTTTAAAGACGAAAATTTTGAAAACGTGCATTTTTTATTAAACTTTTCGTTTCTCTGTTGAATAAAATGAAACTAATGTTCAAATATATCATTTGAAAATTAAAAACACCTTGTAGCGATCACGTGTATCAGAAGTCAAAATAACTTCCAAATTCGGTAACCCAAGTTCCCTGTTGCAAATATGTGTTCACTTCCTCTATTCCGTAGGAGGAAGAATGAACACTAGACGGCTAAAACGTACTATCCGCTCGCACACGCACGTTTTCTCTTTCCCAATCTGTCTCACAATTGCACAAACTAGAGCAAGTGGTTGAGTTTCGGTCGCCGAACGGACCTCGTAGTCGTTGTCTTATCAGCCGCCCGACCAGTAAAAACTATGTGAACGCAAGTGAGGGTATTGGCGCGTAATGGTATGATGCAAATGTTTCGAGAGGGAATGAGATAGCGATTCAGAATCAATTGTCCAAGAAGTTCGTTTTTCGAAATACGAGTTTTACTTCGGTAAAATTACGTACTTCCGGGTATCTAGAACCAAAAATCGTTTATCTGAGGGTTTTAGGAATAGCTTCTCATCCATTTCAATCTAGACCGTGAAAGAGGTTAGAGTGCGTGCTTTTTGATTTTGTCCCGCGGTGTGTCGAAAGGTTTGTCCAGTTAAAATATGAAATGTCTTTAAAATTTATTATTTTTTTGCTATTAGGTGTTGCGTTAAAGGCTAGAAGTAGGAAGTGCGAATAATTCGTGTGCGTTTGCTGAAAATACAGAAAAGGTAAATTACAATTGTGCTTATAAAAAGAGAGACAATGCGTTCACGATATCGGTAGCCGTGCGACGGCTTTTATTTTACCGTTTAGATTGCCACTATTCATCGGCCCGCCACACCGCCCTTCGCCCACCGACACGCTCTAGACCCACGCGCTAGTTTGTGATATTCTGGCGCTGCAACCGAAACTCCAGAAGTGCGACGATTCTTCAAACGTTTGCACAGCAAAGTTTAACGTCACGATCATCCGGTGTGCACGTATTTTGTTGCTGGCAGCTTGTCCGGCGTTCCGACACTGCCAGCAGTTATCCAATCCCGTACGCAGGAAGACATCCTGAGATCCTTAATCGCCGCTTGTGCAGATTCATCACCGCCTGTGCAGATTCATCACCGCCAGTGTAGATACATCGCCGCCACCGCATCGCCGCATCAGGACAATCTTCGCAGTAGTGCGAATGTGAGTGGGCAAACAACAGAAAAAAAAGACTGTAAGTATCACTATAAAATCCATGCGCATGGTTCGTTAAAGTTTAGCCGATACACGCACCCGGCAAACTAAAGTTCAACCGAATTATGGCACAATAGCCCGGTAGTAAATAGCGATCGCTCTCCGCACACAGTAGGGAACAGTAAAATTATAGGCAACAACATGTTAGGAAAAAAGTAAATTAAGTTTATGAAAATGCCGGTTAAGTGAATAAATTAAAATGTTGATTGTAGTTTGTTGAATAATGGGTTGGTGTTAAAGAAATAGTATTAGCCATGTTCCCCAAGTAATTACGAGTTTGAAGAGGTATCTCATGTTTCGCGTCGTGTTAGTTTTGTAGTTTTTGCCTTTCTCATATAGAAAGGTTATGCAATCACTCTGAAAAACGTCAACCTAATCCCGGCCCGGAGGGCCGAGTGTCATATCCCATTCGACTCAGTTCGTCGAGATCGGAAAAAGTCTGTATGTGTGTGTATGTATGTATGTGTGTGTATGTGTGTGTGTATGTGTGTGTATGTGTGTGTGTGTATGTATGTATGTGCGTATGTGTCAAATAATGTCACTCATTTTTCTCAGAGATGGCTGGACCGATTTGCCCAAACTTAGTCTCAAATGAAAAGTGCAACCTTCCCATCGGCTGCTATTGAATTTTGGATCGATCGGAATTCTGGTTCCGGAATTACGGGTTTCAGAGTGCGGCCATACAGAAATTTCTCATATAAACTATAGGAAAAATTAAAAATAGAATTTTTATTTTTGATGCTAAATGTGTTCAAGGTGCATGAAACGTCGAGATTTGATGCAAACTCGAAAAAAAAATTTGACTACTCACTTTTTTGGATTTTGGCACATTTTTGCCTTTCTCATATAGAAAGGTTATGCAATCACTCTGAAAAACGTCAACCTAATCCCGGCCCGGAGGGCCGAGTGTCATATCCCATTCGACTCAGTTCGTCGAGATCGGAAAAAGTCTGTATATGTGTGTGTATGTATGTATGTTTTTTTTTTTTTTTTACAATGGAGAAGACCTTTATGTCCTAGCCCAGTACACGTGCTAACGGTAGGGTCCAATCTACCACACGGGGTGCACTGGGGGCGTGTCGGACTCGAATGGTGACCAGCCATTAATACCGACTAAACTCCATTGGGCTCCGCCATCATTCCTCCCAGGAACTACCTCTCGGTATTACTTCTGGGGGGATGGCTGTACTCAATGTACTCATTCACTCTCACTCGCGCGATCATACATCCTGTATGAGGCTTACTTGGGTGCTCTCTCAATCACACTTTGATTCACTCTCAAACACTCCCACATGAGGCTGACTTTTGTGCTCACCTTTTACGTTCCATGCGAGGCTGACTTGTGTGCTCACCTTACTCATTCCTTGCTAGGCTTACTTTTGTGCTCGCCCTACCCATCCATGTGAGGCTGACTTGGGTGCTCACCCTATCACCTGATTCACTCTCAATCGTGCCACTCTATTGTACCTTTGTCACTCCCTCTGGCATCCCATGTGGGACATTTTTCTTAGGCCCCACTTCTGACATACCATGCGAGGCTGACTTTTGTGCTCACCTTTTTCATTCCTTGCTAGGCTGACTTTTGTGCTAGCCTCTACCAACCTGTGAGGCTGACTTTTATGCTCACCCTTAACATGCAATGTGAGACTGACTTGGATGCTCACCCTTTCACTCCTCTGCCACGCCATGAGGCATCGATAGCTTAGTTCCAACATACTACGCTACGACCCTCCCGTCTTGGCATGAGGCAGTCCACTTATACGCCTATACACTCACTCTTCTGTCTTGCTTCGGGGTGGCTGGGTTTACCCCTTACGCGGTTGCCATTCGCTGCGCCAACCTACCTCGGCATGAACAGACCATTCACTCTCTTATTTTGCGCTTGGCCTTTTTCGCTCCAGCTAACCAATCACTAGTTAGCCGTGCCCGCCGTCTGTTGCTCGGTTCGCCAGATTACCTGTAGCCTACTGGCAATCTGGATGGTAGCAGCCGAGACTGCGTTCCACTTCTCCACCGTTTGACACATCCGCTGGATAAGGGTATCCGGGGTTGTGTCCCAGCCACAGACGTCAAGCATTGCTCTTCTTTCGACGTCGAACCGATGACATACGAACAGTATGTGTTCGGCAGTTTCATCTACACCTGGGCAGTCCGGGCAGACTGGGACCTCCGCGTGTCCGAACCTGTGGAGGTACTGACGGAAACAGCCATGGCCTGACAGGAATTGTGTCAGGTGGAAGTGAACTTCCCCATGGGGTCTTCCCACCCAGCTCGATATGCTAGGTATCAGCCGGTGGGTCCACCTACCTTTCGAGGAGTTGTCCCACTCACGCTGCCATCTGGCGACCGAGGTCACCCTGGTGCGCTCGCGGGCTCCCCTATTTCCACGTAGCTCAAAGCACTCCTCATCTTCCCGAATGACCAGCCCGACTGGCATCATGCTCGCTATCACGCAGGATGCATCGTGTGATACCGTGCGGTAGGCAGATATCACTCTGAGGCACATCACGCGGTAGGTGCTCTCCAGTTTCTGTAGGTAACTGGTTACCCTCAGTGCTCTTGACCATGACGGGCCGCCGTACCTGAGGATAGATACGGCAACGCCTGCCAGTAACCTACGTCTACTGGCGCACACCTTTGAGCTGTTGGACATCATTCTCGATAGTGCCGCAACAGCAGTCGACGCTCTCTTGCACGTATAGTCGACATGGCTGCCGAAGGTCAGCTTGTCGTCTATAATGACTCCGAGAGACTTCAGACTTCGCTGTGAAGTGATCGCGACTTCTCCCACATGGATAACTGCATGTTGTGCCGACTTGCGGTTGTTGACGATAACTACCTCCGCCTTATGATGAGCGAGCTCCAGGCCTCTCGCGCTCATCCATTCCTCCACCGTGCTAATCGCGTGTTCTGCGGTTATTTATATCTCAGGAATTGACTCCCCGTAGACCTCCAAGGTTACGTCGATCTTGACCCCAGGAGGGAACTTCAGTCTCAGAACCCCGTCATACATGAGGTTTTTTTTTGGTTCTTTACTCCAAGTTGGGCTACTTGGGAATCTTAGCCCCACCACTCGAATCTCTTGTACGGTTTATTGTTTGGTTTTTGAGGTATTCTTCCAGTGATGAGACAATACGAGTGGTGTTGTTAGGTATTTTGTGATAGGAAAGTGAACTTCTTTGGGTTAATTCGTGGGTAATTTGATGCATGAAATTGAGTACCTCTTGATTCAGTTGCGTCTGCTAGGTCGTTCCTCCAAACCTTCACTATATCGACCCGCCCTGAGGCTGGGTTTCTGGTCGGGCAACCCTAAAGTACGACAAATGGTCCTCGAAAGAGATGGCGCTTAAGCCATTTGTTCGGAAAGGTGGGACGATTGGGAAGACTGATTCCGTAGCAACGTCGTGCGCGCTACATTTTGGCGCCCAACGTGGGGCCCCGTTATTGGGAAATTTAAGGAAGCTAATGCATTTTTCTGGAGTAGATTTTCGTTTAGGTAAATGATACGGTTCAAGATTTTTCTTTCTTTTGCGAATTCAAATGCTAGCCTATATGCTAGCCTATGGATATATGAAAGTTTATTCTTCATGGGTTTTTCCTACCGCTATTTTTAAATTTATGGTACAGTTCGGATACTTGAGTGTTGTGAAAGTCTTAGTTATGGTTTGTGTTTAGTTGTTCGGATATTTTGTGTTACAGTGTTTTTAGTTTATGGGAAGTTCTAACGTCCATTATGGAAAACAAATTTCCCAATGCATATCACCTGACAAATGATGAGGTGGATTACGAATTGGTAATTCGGGGTAGGATAGCGGAGACTAAATGGGGTCTGGAGGCCAAATGTCAAATTTTGGGGAAACTGTTTCGAAACGATGCCCGAAAGAAACGCTAATATTCTTCCCCAAACACAATTTACGAAGAATACGACTATACTAGGGTGAAAGTGGACTTTTTCGGGAGGAAGTTGGATCGATGTCATGATGAAAGAGTTGTTTCTCGCCTCAAGCATTACTCGATGAGAGTAGCTAGAAGCAAAACACCCGATGAAGCGTCGGTAAGGATGCGAAATGAGCTGACTAACTTCATTCGCTCAATATTAGACAGGTCTAATGGGAAACGGGGTCCAGTTGGGCAGAGTAGCAACGTGTTTCCAGAAAACCGCAAAGGGCCATTACATAACGCTTATGCAGTTTTCGACAGGCCAAAGTGCGAAGAATGGGAAGGTAGGAACGATTCGCAGTCAGAACCTTTGTTTTCCAGATCGCTTAGTCGGTCCGCAGAAGAGTTTCCTCTCCAATTTAGTCCGAAGCAGGCATTGTTAGACCGAATATCTGAGCTAGAGAAAGAGATCGCAGCAGTCAATGAAGCCAATCAGCAGAAATCGAACACCTCTTACGAGTATGACACGGACGATACTCTATTCGATAAGCCCTTCTATGGAGAAAGTACATTAACCGAATCGAAACACAGTAGTTGGGGTGAAACTTCCGAAAGGGACGGGTTGACCAATCGTTGGTTTGAAGATCATGGTAGGGATAGCCGATCGTACGAGATTGCGGGCGATGAACAGCGAATAAACTGCTTTACTGAAGTGTTTAGCCAGAACTGTAAAAGCAGTCGGTTAGAGCGGCGTTTACCATGTAATAACGACAATCGTGTAGATAGGGATAGTTTGCTGTATAGCTTTAGTTCAGAGGAAGTCGACGATGACCATTGCTATGAAATACGGGACCCAACTAACATCCAGGTACCAGATTGTCCATCTCCATCTTTTTACGAGAACTCGTGTGAGACGAATCAGGAAGTGGGATATTCGGGATCGTCGTATATTGAGGCCAGATCAGATCGCACCCTGAATAAGTACGACGATAACCGGGAGTCGTGTAGGTTTTTGAACACTGACCGAATCGAGCCGATTCACTTGGATACAGTGCCAAATGGGGAAGGCAGTACTTCTGAGCATAGTCCCGCTGATGAACTATGTGAAACTTGTTCGACTGATGGTTCTACAAAGTTTGGGGACAGGAAATTTGTTCGCGTATCGTTTTGGATGGTGAAGCAGATGTCTTGCTAGAATCTGAGGTCAAGGATAGCCTGAACGTCGATATTACTGGGGCACGTTGGGAAGCGGCAAGGAATCTGTCGAACGGGTGTTTGTACGGTCGACTGAGGAAATCGTTGAGCCGCGAAATACATTGATAGAGACGACGAAGATTGAGCGAGATTTCGGGAAACAGGACAGAGCTCCGCCGATAGTCATGATCGGGTCGTGTCCGACCCAACGACGAAGGGTTCTCGCTTCCGACGGTCGTGAATTTGGTCGTCTTCGAGATTCATTGCTCAAAGTGAATAATTCAAAGAGAATCTCGAAAAATCCAGCGGTTAACCGGAGCAATCCGCTTCGCTTAAAAGCTAACCTCTCTACCAAAGAAGGGACCCCTGTGAACAATTCGGAGCAATCGGGCAAAGGAAAACTTTTTGTTGTTATGTTAGCACTTAAATCCGTGTTGCCTATTGTAAAGTGGGTTACGGGAGCGCAATGCGACATTGAGGATTTGAGTGGGAAGCGGCCTAAGATACTTAACTTCAAATACCGCAGAAAACTCAACCCACCCAATTCCTCCCTCTCTCCCACTTAAGAATTTAAAAAAATTCGAGCTATGTATCTCTCATTTGTTGAGTAGAGACAATTGCACCATGATGTGAAAGCTCTGGTTGCGGAAAATACTGTTCCACCGTTTGTAAGGCTCTGCACTGTTCTTAGCACAGCTGCAGCCCCCACAACAACTTTAATTCATAAGGGGATCCTTGCGAAAGCTCAAGAGGCCTTACAAATCTGGTTGGAAACAGTTAATTTGATTTCGGGAAATAAGCTTCGTTCCCCTTCACTAGTTACTACTGCTATACGTGCAGTCCCCTCGACCAGAAGTCAGAGAGAGAGTTCACGGCGCAAGCCTGAACGATGATCTACCAAACCAGAAACTCCGAGCCAAAGTGGCGTTGAAGAGGAGTACCTGTAATGGGAAACACATCGCGAGTCCAAGACTGGGGATGCTTGGATGATGACCGTGCAAGACTCGGAGTACTTTCCTGTGTAAGGTCGATGACGAGCAAACCCGAGTGAATCGAGCTGGCAGTATCAACTAGGAAGAGGGAAAGTTACGTATTTTCTTAAGGAAATTCAAGAGGGAAAGTATTCGAACAGGTTGGCCTGCCTGTCGAGAGAGGAGTCGATATCTTCCCCGGGGCCGAGACTAAGACGAATAGGGTGTTGTGCTAATCACAATCACCCACCCTCCCCCGTATTTCTGTAAATAATTCCCGTTCGGATTAAATGATGTTAGTGTTTTGCCTTTCTCATATAGAAAGGTTATGCAATCACTCTGAAAAACGTCAACCTAATCCCGGCCCGGAGGGCCGAGTGTCATATCCCATTCGACTCAGTTCGTCGAGATCGGAAAAAGTCTGTATGTGTGTGTATGTATGTATGTGTGTGTATGTGTGTGTGTATGTGTGTGTGTGTGTATGTATGTGCGTATGTGTCAAATAATGTCACTCATTTTTCTCAGAGATGGCTGGACCGATTTGCCCAAACTTAGTCTCAAATGAAAAGTGCAACCTTCCCATCGGCTGCTATTGAATTTTGGATCGATCGGAATTCTGGTTCCGGAATTACGGGTTTCAGAGTGCGGCCACACAGAAATTTCTCATATAAACTATAGGAAAAATTAAAAACTGAATTTTTATTTTTGATGCTAAATGTGTTCAAGGTGCATGAAACGTCGAGATTCGATGCAAACTCGAAAAAAAAATTTGACTACGATTCACTTTTTTGGATTTTGGCACATTTTTGCCTTTCTCATATAGAAAGGTTATGCAATCACTCTGAAAAACGTCAACCTAATCCCGGCCCGGAGGGCCGAGTGTCATATCCCATTCGACTCAGTTCGTCGAGATCGGAAAAAGTCTGTATGTGTGTGTGTATGTATGTATGTGTGTGTGTATGTGTGTGTATGTGTGTGTGTGTATGTATGTGCGTATGTGTCAAATAATGTCACTCATTTTTCTCAGAGATGGCTGGACCGATTTGCCCAAACTTAGTCTCAAATGAAAGGTGCAACCTTCCCATCGGCTGCTATTGAATTTTGGATCGATCGGAATACTGGTTCCGGAATTACGGGTTTCAGAGTGCGGCCACACAGAAATTTCTCATATAAACTATAGGAAAAATTAAAAATAGAATTTTTATTTTTGATGCTAAATGTGTTCAAGGTGCATGAAACGTCGAGATTTGATGCAAACTCGAAAAAAAAATTTGACTACGATTCACTTTTTTGGATTTTGGCACATTTTTGCCTTTCTCATATAGAAAGGTTATGCAATCACTCTGAAAAATGTCAACCTAAATTTTTTTTCGACTCGTTTAGGGTTTCTGGATTTTAACAGGGGCGTAGTTGATGGTTTACGGAGAGGGATTACACCCCCCCCCCTCTACTGTTCGCGCCCCTCCTTTAAAAATCTCCTTAAATCACCCCTCAGACCACCACCCCATCCAGCCCTCATACCCCTCCCTTTCAACCCCATCATCTTTAAACCACCACTGTATCACAAAGCATACCAATTTAAGCTGGGGAGTCGTTCGTTCATGGGACTTTCGCCCTCTTCACATACCCAGCCCCGCATGACAAAATGAGTTAGCAAGCAGATAACATTGATCTAATGATGATTAGGCTAATGGAGTATGATATTTTTTTGTTTCAAGTGTTTCACCGTCGACACGTAGCTCATCAAGTTCGTGGCTGGCATGCCATTGTGTATAAGTGCAAAGTGTACTAAGAATGTAATGGACATTTCCACAATTATGTTGAACATAAAAAGCCTCCGTGCCATAGTTTAGAGAAATGAGAAAGGCACAATTGCACCGCTAGGTGGATTAAAACAGGTTTTTACAACTACATCGAGTCTTATACTTTATGTTAGTACCTAACGCTAACATATATTGAAATTTGCCTGCTAATTATGTCTATATTTTGTTAATATGGAATTATTTAATGTTTTTTGTTCGATGTTAATATTTCCATGTTTATATTTTGTTATTTATATGCATGCAATTTATTTATTTATTTCTAATTATTTATTTGTGAAATATTTATTTGTTCAGTTATTTCATGTTATTTATTTACTTATTTATTTAATGTTTAGTTATTTATTTTGGTGTAGATTATGTAGTGTTTATTTGGGAAATTTATGGGGTGATTATTTTTATGGCAACTTACGGCCTCCCAGATGGAAATTTTGAGGTGCTACTTTTCGGTCCTGGTGATTTGTCCGGTTGCTCCTAAAAAGTAAACTTACCATTAGATCCTGTTCAAAACCCTTACCTTCAATCGGAATCCAACTTTCCTTTTAGGAGGCCGCTGGTTTCTTCAAAACCAGTTCCCGTACAGTATATTCCTGTGGGGTGGGTTGGCCGTCGACACCCGTCCATCTCCCGCGAAGCTACCTGATAAATAAAAATAAAATTAATTTGAGTTACCTTTTTTTTGTAATCCACCGTTTACAGGACCGGTTTTGTGCACAATTTACCTGGAAACTTTTCAAAAACATTTCGATCTACTTTCAAACACCATCGATAACTATTTACTTTTTTGTTTTGACGTTTCTTTTCGTGACCGTGTTGGTGGTTCAATGTGTGCGTGATATGAGTGAAAATTTTTGGAGCTTTCATAGGGTTGCCAACTTTTTACCTACACTTTCGTTAAGTTTTGTGTGGCCGAAATATTTCGGCGTTAGAAACATGATGTAAAGTGGGAGTAAGGTAATGTAGGGTATGTTGTTTCAGTGTGTGTGATCATGTGGTCGGAAACATTCCGGCGTTGAAAACGCAGCTGAAATGAGGTGATGAAGTTTCTTGGGGAATTAGTTTGGCAGATTTCTCACTGGCCGATGCATTTCGGCGTTAGAGTTGCTGTTAGGGGTACGGATATGAGGTTATTGCGTTTTGTCGTTTCGAGATTTTTTGACCAAGAAATATTTTGGGGTTTTCTCGGAAGACAAAACTGTGCGGTAAATTGGATGTAAGGATACCTTTCCATTGAATTGGAGTAGTCCCAAAATCTGGTGAGCCTGTTATTGTGTAATATGGAGTTATGCGTTTTGTCCATTTGAGAGTGTTGACCAAAGAATTTATTGGGGTTCTCTCAAAGGCAAAACAGTGCGGTGAGTTTAACTTAGGGATACCTTTCCATTAGATTGGAGTAGTCCCGAGGTTGAATGAACCTGTTATTTAAGGTTTCGTTCTGTGTGTCATTGAGGTTTAATGTTTGTATTGTATGGGGTTAAGCTTGATCTTGAATTGAGAAATTTTAGATTCAATGCTATTTTGGGAATTTTGTATGTGCTTGAGTGTTTGATGTTTGAACCGCCAACAAGGAAACGAAAGAGATGTCAGACCCACTCAGTATTTTTGTACGATATATGAACTGATCATTTGTAAATATTTTGTATATAGTAATCTTAAGTTACTATATGGTGATTGCTTGTAATGTGTAAGTCTTCAATGTGTTATTTTGCTTCTTCTTTACAGTTTACCGTTACGAAAATTTGGTTTTACTCCTTCAACCAAATTTTCGTAAAATAAGCTGGGGTGTTATGTAGCGATCACGTGTATCAGAAGTCAAAATAACTTCCAAATTCGGTAACCCAAATTCCCTGTTGCAAATATGTGTTCACTTCCTCTATTCCGTAGGAGGAAGAATGAACACTAGACGGCTAAAACGTACTATCCGCTCGCACACGCACGTTTTCTCTTTCCCAATCTGTCTCACGATTGCACAAACTAGAGCAAGTGGTTGAGTTTCGGTCGTTGAACGGACCTCGTAGTCGTTGTCTTATCAACCGCCCGACCAGTAAAAACTATGTGAACGCAAGTGAGGGTATTGGCGCGTAATGGTATGATGCAAATGTTTCGAGAGGGAATGAGATAGCGATTCAGAATCAATTGTCCAAGAAGTTATGCGTTTTTAATATTTTACATTATAGCAACATCGAAGTATTGTCTTCAAACGATGCTCGAAGCGCTTGAACGCATCCAAATTCTTATTCAATATTGAATACATAGAAATACAATATATTTGATGATGGCAGTACGGATTCCCAAGAAATTCATCTGGTTAATGTGAATAAGATTTTAAAATCACAGCAAAACTTTGACAATATTTAACTATTTTGCCCAATCTAGACAAAAAATCAAGGAAACTTATTGTTCGTAAACATTTTCAAGCAAGAATACGATAACAATACTTTCCTTTCCTCGATGTTCACTTCTTTGTGGCTCGGAGTGACAGTTTCGTTCTGGCTGGCTATGACGTTCACATTTATTGAGTCTGTTTCTCCCTCCCAGGTCGAGATTAACTGAGATTAGGCGAGATTATTTGAGAACCGAAAAGTTTGATAAATATATTTTAGCTCAAAGTTTGGAGTGATTTCCCCCTAGCGCAACACTGCCTAAAATGATGTCCTCTTCGTTGTTCCTGGCACCCACAGTTACACAGTGGAGTGAATTGAAAACCTTCTATTGCGTGGCTTATAGCACTTTATTCATAATGCTATTACATGTAATTTATTTTACATTGTTACAAAAAAGTATAATAAACTGAATACAGTGTCTTGTTTAGGCGATTGAAATATTGCGGCATGATATAATTTTTCTCGACACCAATACTTTTCTTGCATGTTATCCGAAAGAAAAATGTTTGTTTACTTTGCACGATAGGTAGCCATATGACTGTTCGATAGGTAGATTTGGCTTCACTCTGTGCGAGCCTTAATAACATAAACAACGCCTTTGAAAGCAACTATATCGCACTCCTTTGTTCGTGATTCTGCAGAGCAAGGTGTTTAGAGTTCTATGGTGATTCGTCTTTGGCTGTAACTAGGTGAGAAGTGAGGTAAGCGTGCAACTGGCTGCGGTGGTGAAAAATGATAGCAAACAATTTTGTGTGCAAACTCAAATCCAAGCAATCATATATGGAGACGAATGTTTCATCACAAGTAACTAGTAAACAATGTTGTTAGCTGTTGTTTTTAAAACCAGTATGGCTGATCGGCGTTTTAGATAATCGTATTACCTGAGAATAAAAGCTCCTTGATGCAGAGTGTAATTTAACACCTCGGAAATCATTAACGTTATTACTGATTTCTTGTAGCGGATTTCAGTGACAAAATGTCGGAGAATTCGTTCGAAGTCAAATTGTTACTGCCAGCACTGCTCTTGGTGGTGTAACTGGTGCTGGACAGTACTGTCATTTGACTGAAACGTCATCCGTGGACGATGACGTGACCCGACGGCGGGAGGAGAGCTGTCATTTTCTCAAAAAGTGCTGAGTAAGGCATCGTGCAGGAGGAGGAAAACTTAATTCTATTAAATTAATTAAATCACAGTAAAATCATTTTCAGTACAGTTAAAACTTATATATACACAGTGAAACCTAAAATTATACCTAAGGAAATCACAGTCATCACAGTAAGGTACGGTTGAGCTTAAAACTAAATTTCTAAAATACTTAACCTAAACTAAAACTATATCACAGATAAAACGAGCAGAATCGCAAATTAATTGTACTAGCAAGCCATTATATTCTGGTTTTAAACCGATAAATGTAAGGTTATCTAATTATACTACAAAACGGAAATGATAACAATAAAACTTTCAGCTTTATGCTGTCTCACACCAAAATATCGAGTTTATGAACGGCTAAAAAGAATCGACTAAGAGCCTCCTTTGTTCTCGGAACACAAATTACACACAGAAGAATCAGGCCTATTTGAATCAACAAAACGTTTAGTTAAATCAAAAACGTGGCGAATGAGTGTTTCAAACTGAAATGGGCGTTTTTTGAAAGCATGTATTTGGTTTAGTTCAACAAATACTTCTGTTTACATTTTAAATAGAAACATTGTTGAATCAAAATAAAATTTGTTAGCTCTAACTGATCCCTTTGTTAAAAACCAACAGAATCTTTATTTAATTTCAACTAAATTTGAGTTGTTCTCTCCTGTGGTTAATACAAACAATTTGTTTTTGTTTCTTCAAACTTGTTTGTTCGTTTAAACTTATCATGATTTTGTTGTTTCAAATGAAATATTTGTTGAAACTACAGAAAAGACAACAAATGAATTAGTTGGTAATTTCAACCAACAGTATTGATTGAAGCAAACCTAAATCTTGTTTGTCACTATATCAAACAGAAAAATTGTTATTTAAAACCAAAATTTGTTTATTTTTACTAATTTTTTTTCTGCGTGTAGAAATCATGCTAGATTTGATGTGACAGCGATCATGAAAATACGGAGCCGGCTCTCAGTTTTCCCCTACAGTCCATTGGTATTAAATGTAAAGAAAATTAAGGATGTAATAAAATCGGCAAATGGTGACTTGATTGAGCGTAAGCAAAAAACTTGTCACCGGAGAAGTTCACACAATTGAAAAAAATGTTTTACAGTGGGGTGTACAGTGTTTTATAGTCGGGTCTACTACGCGGATTCCTACTGCGCGGTACCCGCGTAATAGGAATCGCGTAGCTTATGGAATTTCGACTAATTGGGGCTGTGGCCAAATATTTCGTCTGCGTTAACATTTAGCGCCATACTTTCTTTAGCTAAGTTGTTGTGCTACTTAGACTTACAATTTAGAGTGACTGGATATCCAATTAGTTGAGAACTGTGCCGCCAGGGTTGCTTACAGAAAGAGAGTAAATAAATCGAACCTCTCGTCGTGAATGTGACTATCGTTGAATAGGTTTACCATGGGATATATCGAAACACTGACTATTTTGAAAGGTGAGTATGCCAAACTAATCTGTCACTATCGGGCAGTTCTTGACATCTCGAGCAACTTTGCTGAAGATATCACCCTTCTAAATTCCCGTCATTTCCAGATATTGAAATAAAAAGATATATGCTCACTAGCGCCGCCTACTGGATGATATCCAATTTAATTATTACATTATCAAACAGCTCTTGTCCTCAGAAATTTTAGTTAGAACAATTCCTAAATTATTAAACTTTCGTGACAAAACATCACCTAATATGTACTGGAAGTATTCTCCCTAGCGCCGCCTAGTGGCTGAATTCTGAAATTATCTATTCGCCTTCGGGCAACACTCGACCGCTGATGAATATTGCCGAAGACACCACACTTCTAAATTATCATGATCTCGAGATATAGAATTTGAAAAATAGTACATGGCCACTAGGCGCGCCTGGCGGATCTATTTCAATTTGATTTTCCCATAATCGCGTAGCCCTTAACCTCCTCTAGAACATTGCCGAAAACACCATCTTTCTAAGTTATTAGACTTTTGAGATGTATCATATTCTATAATGTACTGTAAGGTGGTACGCTCACTAGCGCCACATAGTGAGAGTATTCCAAACTAATCTATCACCATCTGGTAGTCTTTGATTTCTCGAGCAACTCTACTGAAGACAGTGCCCCTCTAAATATTCTCGTTATTGAGATGAATAATGATTTTGACATTAATTGTTCATTTGCAATCGGACTAGTTATTATTTCAACCATCCAGAAGCTTTTTCTGGACAAATCTTCATCCTTCAAAATAATCAGTGTTTCGATATATTCCATGTTAAGCCCATTCAATGATAATCACATTTACAACGAGAGGCTCGATTTATTTTCTCCCTTCAAAGCGCCCCTGGTGGCACAGCTCTAAACTAATTTAATATTCAATTACTCCAAATTGTAGGTCTAAGTAAGCGCAGCAACCTAGCCAAAGAAAGTATGGCACTAAATGTTAACGCAGACGAAATATTCGGCCACAGCCCCAATTAGTCAAAATTCCATAAGCTATGTGATTCCTATTACGCGGATTCCCCTTTCACGCCCGCAGTTATTAGCGTAGTAAGAGACTCGACTGTATTCCGGTACCGTATCGTATCGAAAACTTCTTCTCTAGTTCCAGTTTTTTCTGTCGACCTATTTCCGCTACGAGGCCAAATACCGACTCCAGAGAGATGACTCCCACTATCTGGACTAGATATCGACCCATCAAGTCATGGACCGTGGACCAACGGCTTTACCTCTCAACGACCTCGGCTACGATTGAACCCAGACCAGCTAGAGTGAGCGGCGGTCACGCTGCACACTCAACTACCCGTACCGTCATCGAAAACTTCCAGCACCTGGGCTCACCCCTCCCTCCATGTAACAAATTGTTGTAGCCCCCTCCCCCTCCGTGCTAAAATCATTACGTTATTTATGGCTATATTTGACGTTAAGGTTTTTTTATCCGCAAGCCCCGTCCCAGAATTGATGTAGATAAGTTTCCTGTGGCTGGTCCAGGGCACGATTTTTCGTAGACTGTCACAGAACTGGTACATTAAAGCCGGGCAGGGTTGGTTGACCAGCGCACTATGGGGTAACTAGGCCAAAAAGCTGGACAAAACTATTTTCTGCTGTTCTATGTATTATTTTGCATTTATAATTCAAGCGAAGCTTAAATAATTCATGTTGAGCACATTTTCCATAAAAAGTGGGCCTACCACTGCGAAATTTGTTTTCTTCGAATATTTTTCAAAAGCCTAACCTAAATCAAACCATTATGATTGGTTGCTGAAGTAACATTTGTAGGACCATTATCTAACTTATTTTTAGAGACAATACATAAACTATCTTGTTTGATTGTTAACCATTCCAAAACTTGTTATTTTATTATTTTCAAAGCAAAAAGTAGTATTGATGCTCTTTGACTGAATATGTAGATACTACAGTTTTGTATACATGCATTGGCTATTACAGTCACAATAATGCATTGTGACTGTAATATTCAATGCATGTTCATCATTGTGTATGTATGTTTTGTTCAAAGATTTGTAGATGACTGCCCGAAGAAAATATTTTTCGACGTTTAAGGAAAATTACTAGGGGGATCTCATTCTCTTGGTAAATAGTAAATTGAAGAACAGCATTAACTTCGTAACTTCGCCTCATAAGAATCCATATTCCTGCAATTAACCACTCCTTTCACCGATCAAATCCGATCTGTTCGAGAGAATTCTATTTCCAAGCCCGAGTTTTAACGTTATTTTACGAGGCACGTTTTATTCTTGCAACTCTTATTTTCCGTCGCCTCAATCTCTGGCACCCACCCACAAATCAATCGCACCCAATGTCAATCCAATCGTCCACCAAGCGAATCAATATACCACCGGAAATTCGGAAATACCTACCCGGTGATTAAGGAAAGAAGCATATATTTGATATTAAAAAACAAACATATAGTATAAAATTCAATAATTTATTCAAAAAATATAAGAAAAACGTAAAAAACAAAATTATCATAAATTCCTAAATTAACTTGTATTGCCAAGTGAGAACCCCTTAATTCACAAAATAATCTGCGAATCATTCGCGGATTTTTTGGCGTTATCGAAGATATAGCCCAATCCTTTTTGGGTAGGAAAAAAGAGCTAGATTTCTGTGGTTGTTGTCGCCAATCACCAGTAGAGATGGGCCATTCGTTCGCGAACGGTTCAAGTGAACTGGTTCTTCGAAGAGAATGAGCGAACGGAAGTTCTTTTTAAAAGAACGGTAGTTCTCAATTCTCTTCAAAGCGAATGAACTGAACCTGACCTAAAGCCGTTTGGCGAATTTCTCGGACCGATTTTTAGGCGAACGAATGAAAATGAACCGACTTGCCGTCCCACAAACCGCTCTCTGTGCTCTCCCAGAATGGAACCGGCGAAGAACGATTCATCACATTCTCTATTTCTCTAGTTATACATCATGAAGAAATCGCTACCCTTGATGAACTTGTTAAGCATACAGGGGTATAATAGTTTGGGAAGCATCTGTTTGGTTCCTCTCCAAGAATCGAATGTTTTGAGAGACATTCGCTAGATGCAAGTAAATTATCAGCTGAACGGAAGAACGGTTCATCTGAACTAGTTCTTTTTACAGAACTGTTCAGTCGGGAATGGTTCTTCGAAGTGAACTGTTTCGCCCATCTCTAATCACCAGGTATAACATCACTTTCTTCGTCGTAACGGTTGTGAAAATACTATCATTTGATGGCATTGTAAGGGAATACGTATCCGCCGATTGCTGCCAATCGAGCTGACATTTCTTTAGACTGAGCAAACTAATTTATTTGTTTGTTTAGTGTTTATTTGACCAACTAGGAAACGAATCCACTGGGTCTTTAATGCGTGTGGAAAATACACATGGTCTTGTCTGAGTGAATGACTTTTGAATTGTGTATGAGGGTGGAGAATTGACAATTCGCAAGATCTAAGAATAAGTACGTACTATTTGGAAACGGGGGGAGTTTGATTCGTGCATGATGTTAATATCGTTTAGGAACGCAGCATTTGTATTTTTTCTGTGACGCGTCTTCATTGTAATATCGCAACGTTTACTCGAACGAGGTGGAAAATTTCAAGTTACGGGATCTCACTATGCTTGTGATTATACCAATAAGGACCATTTATAAATTCTGCTACGCTATTAGGAGGAAGAGATATGACTAATTGTGACATAAATGAGAGGAGAGCACGTCATGTGATTTGACGCAATCGGCCGTGTTACGCACGATTGCGCCATGTATATAAGAAATTCCATAGAACATGAACACTTTTTCGGGTAGCGGCATAAAAGTGCTACTACAAAATGAAGGAAAAACTAAAAGAATTTGATTCGTATTAGACCAAGGGGAAAATAACGTGGTAATATGACAGAGAATTAGTTTGTATTGGGTCATCTTTGCGTGGCATAATTTTTGAATGTTCCACCACACGACTTTCAAACTCATTGTTTACGGTCCATTTTACATTGTCGACAACACTCCCGACAGCCGGCTGTCCGGAGTTCAAGTTGTTTTCGATGAGACAATCTCGATAAACGATTAGCCAGAGTTTAAACGCCTAGAAGATTTACGTATCCTAGAGTCAATAAACTATTCAAACATGCACGAAAATATATTCTCAGTCGCATCGCTTGCTTGAAGCGAATCCTGACTAACAACCCACCCACTACCCAATCCGTGGTACTTATGGGAGTGTCACTGAGCTGGGGCCTTCCGTTAAGAAAATACCACATCAACACTTCTTTTCTCATCCCAAGTTACGGTAAAGATGGTCGTGGCCCGCAATGGTGGCTCTCAGGCGAAACTCTCGCTTAGACTGGATCAATTGTTATTCCCAAACAATGCTCCTCAAGTAGTCTGGCTGGAAATGAGAGTCATCAGTCTGCAATCTACGAAGTATATCGTCCTTACACTGTAACGAGACCTTTCGCAACCGCGTGACTGTCGTCGCAGACGATACGGAACACACGAAAACCAAAATGGCAACGTAATCACGGGGTTGCCAATCCCAGCCTATATGCTGACAAACTTCGCTTAAGCGCCATTAATCCGCTTGCACGAATTAATGCGAAGATGCATGTTCTGTTTTACCGGCTAGCCTTTCAGGGCGGGTTTTGCGGACTCAAAACACTCTCGTTGGCTCAAACCCAACCGAACGATACTGCTAAAGAAAACGACATCCAAAAAAAACTGAAAACTAAACCGACGGACCGAAACTCAAGGGATTCCGTACAAACTTCACTTCATCCTATCTGGTCATAAAACTCACTGACCTTGATCAAACATTTTTGCTTTATTTTGTGCATGGTAATTGTCAAATATATTGTTGCAGAACAATGTTCATATATATTTTATATAATTTTAGAAGGAATTTAAAGATCTGACCTGTCTATACTCTCGCTTCCACATATTATTGCGAGCTCCGTGGTTCGTGCGAACGAGTTGGCGAGCGGTGATCTGGATCGTCGCTGAGGTGTCACCGACATGCAGGCAAACGGCCGGCGGACGCAATAATCTGACCGGGCTTTTCCGGTTCACAGCTATACTGGAATTACAGCTTTAGAATAATCAGGCACTGAACGGTGATCAGGGTGTGAGCTTCGCTTCTGAGTGATTCACGCGGTTCCAAAACACGTGGGAGAATGCTGAAAACAACCGCCGTATGATCGTCCTTTGTCTCAGGGCTGATAGTGTGGGCCCCTACGGACCGATCTCAGCACGGCCGATTCACAAAGGTGACCTTGCGAACGTTAACGGTTGCGTCCCATGGCTCAGGGCAGGTAACGAGGGTGCCCCTACGGACTTCAGCATGCACGAAAAACGATCGTTTACGTCGGAGATCTTAGCGGTGGTCCACGATGGTTGACCGGTATGTGCACGCAATTTAGCACCGATCAAAACTGGTGTGCTCGAGACGTAGAAATCGCGTCCAATTGCTCAGGGAAGTTGGCTTGATTCCCCTACGGACGGCCACAATGATGGCACTTCACGCCACGCGGAAATTGATTAACTTTTCTGGATTGATATGATCAAACCCCGCATATCGGTTTGATTTACACCCAGAAGCACTTACAGTCTTTAAAATCTGCAACGAAAAAACCTTCGTTTGAAGGTTTTTCTCCTGCTTCAACTTTACAATGCCTACAGATCTTTGTTTTCTTGCAACGAACTTTATTACTGCACGGGAGCGTTTTGAAATTTCTAATTTATCTTACTCGCACATGTGGTGATGGCACTTGAGGGATATTATAATTTTTACTCGCTAGTCTTCGAACTGCTCCAAATGAAGCTCAGTTTGCAAGAGACTTGAGATAGCATTTCCATGTCATCCGATACCACCATTTGGTGGGCGTGCTATCACAAAAAAACAGTATTGTCCGTTTTGACTGTTTGGGCGAAAGAGAGAGTCACACTTAGTGGCAAATAATCGATTCGATTACGATGCAACACCATAATTGTCGCGCGACACCATACCGTCCGCTGAGCGACGAGAAAAACATGATATGGTTACATTACCCCCGTGTTCGAGAATGAAAATTTTAATTAAATTCATCTTGAAAGAACGAATTTAATTAAAATTTTCGGCACTTACACTATTCGTCCTCCAATTCACCTTTTTAAAAAAATTTCAACTTTCTATATCACTAAATACTGTTACACTACGTCTCAATTTTGCAATAACAAAAAAAACTTTTCGCTCAGATTGCACTACTACTTTAATTAGAAAAAGGGCCACCACCGATGTAATTGAAATGACCTACTGGCTTTATACACATCACCTATATCTTCGTATATCTCATGATAGGTGTATTCTACACCCGAACGATTCAGTAATTGACTGGTTTCACTACTACGCGTATACATTTCTTCCAGTACAATTGTATGGAATATCTTCTTTTTTAGGCTATACGGCACGAAACTTGAAAATTTACTCCAGCCAGCGTAACTGGAAATGATTTTGGATTCAGCGATAACGGAACTGACTATAAACAAAATTACTCCTTTAAATAAAGGAAAAAAACACATTTTCTTCTAAACGGCACGAAAATTTTGGAAATGTGGATTAAACCGCCGATACACCTTTTCGCGATTGAGTTTGAAATGCTACTAGCTAATACTACCTAATTTCCAATATAGCTTCAGTTCATCCAGAATGAATCTGTAAATGGAATCAGTTGCACTATTAGGGTTACTCTTACAACGAACTCGAATACTTTTGTTGATAAAAATATCGATTCTCTATTTTTTTTGCCTTAATTAATCTTAATACGAGACTACGTACTCTTATTCTTTATTTATAAGCGATAAGATAACTGTTCTCCAAATTTGTATGTACCTAAATAAATTTTCTACACCATAACTGTTCTGATAGTTGAGGGCTGACTGCACTTCCAATGCGCAACCTTTTCTGAAAGGCACGAGAAATTCATTCGGTCCGAGCGAACCAATGTTACACATACAATCACAAAGAGAACAAGATGTCAAAAACCGTTATCTTGTGTTTAGTGTGTGTTTATCCATCTGTACGCTACAGTTTTATGCATTATATTTTTATTCTAGGGAATACGGTTGCACTTCACCGATGGCAGGAGGCTACTCGGCCACCACGGTTTATTTACCACAATTAAGTGTATTTTTCGATCAAATTTATGGTGATGTAGTTTATGTACAGCCAGTGTATGCTGTACCGACATAGCTCAGTAAATTTTACGTTCCCAAGGTTGCCCAAAAAATTGTTTGGAATGAGAAACAAAAGGATCGCATATTTGGTGTAAAAAAGTCGAATTGAAACACCATTGAATACAAGCAAGAGGTATGTTTCTGTGTGTTCAAATGATTCAGGTTATTTCTTTTTTAGTTTGGAGACGTGAAATACTCCCAACATTTTCCCGTTTAGCTGATCTTTCAGCTCGTAGCAACATGAGCCAACTTTCCTGTGAATGACTGCTTCGCTGTACCTTGGAGCCAGCTTGGCTGAGAAGTCCTTCGATTTGTCCGACAGGAAAAAATTTCACAGTTTCACCTTTGCTGAACGAGACTATTCGGTTAGACTTTAGGTTGTAACTCGCGGCATATTTGTTGTACGCGCGTTTTAAGTTAATTCTAACCGCTTCGTAGAGGTGCTTCAAGTCATCGGATAGAACAGGTGGTTCAAAATAGTCGATCTCTTGGTTGTTGTCTCTGAGACGAGTGTATTCATCGCCGGAGCTTATCATATTTTTACCGAAATTTACGAAATATGGGGAATAACCAGTGGAGTTGTGCACGCTGGTACGTAAGGCACACGCTATGTGTTGTATACCCTTGTCCCAGTCTTTCTGGCTTTTTCCAATTAATGATGCTCTTAATGCTGTTGTTATGACGCGGTTTGCTCGTTCTGCGGGGTTCGGAGCCGGGTGATATGCTGCAAAGTTCCAATGTTGAACATTGTAATGAGCTAGAAAATTTTGAAACGCTTTTGCTTTAAACTGTGGGCCGTTGTCAGATATTAGTATAGCCGGTACGCCGAATAGTAGAAACACGTTGTTTTCTAGAAAACTAATAACTGGGTTTGTTTTTGCTTGTTTCATAACTTGTACCAGGGTGAATTTGGAGAAAAAATCCGTTACAACGAGGACCCACGCATTTCCTGCTTTTGACCTGGGGTACGGTCCCAAAAAATCGACCGAGATCATTTCCCACGGTCGGCTGCACATTTTTGGTTTGCCGCAAGCAGGGTTGGGGTTGACATTGTCGGTCTTGGCTCTTTTACATGTCAGGCACGACTTGCAGTATCTCATAACATCTCCGCTAATCCTGGGCCAATAAAATCGCTCTGCCACTGAGTGAAGGGTCTTTTCAAATCCCATGTGTGCTGTGTTATGAATAGATTTTATAATTTCGGTCTTTTCGGTGTTTTTGGGGACGTACTTCCACCGAAGTGTTGGATCGTCGGGTCTTGCTGAATTCGTGTCATATTTATATATCTTGTCGTTCACTATCTTAAAGTCCTTGTACTTGTCAGGGAATTTTATGATCAAATCTTTCAGTTCTTCGTATGGTTTGTCTATTACGGTCGAGGATACCAAACAAATTGCTCTTGACAATGCATCTGCACTAACGTTGTCCTTCCCTTTGGTGTATCGAAAATCGATATCATATCCCTGAATCTTCATGGCCCATCTGGCAATTCTGGGGCTTTTGCTGTCAATCGACATCGATTTTAGGAAAGTTAGACTCATTGCATAGGTTAAAATCGTGAATCTTGTTGCTTCCACGAAATGTCGAAAGTGTTCGATGGCCATTAACATAGCTAAACATTCTCGCTCCGTAGCGCTGTATCGTTTTTGAGTGGCTGACTGCTTTTTTGAGAAATATGCTATACAACGTCTTTCCCCTTCTATTTGTTGGGTAAGTACCGCGCCTACTGCTAGGTCAGAACTATCCGTTTCAATAGTAAACGGGAGAGCAAAATTCGGGTTTACCAAAATTGGTGGTGAGGTAAGAGCGGATTTTAGGTAGATGAGTGCTTTATCAGCCTCTTCCGTCCAGCAAAATTTTGTATGTTTCTTTTTTAACAGATCTGATATAGGTGCCACTAACCTGCTGAAGTTTTTTATGTACCGTTGGTAGAAACCGGCGAGCCCAAGTAATCTGCGTACGTCCTTTACGCACTTTGCCGGAGGATAATTTAGAATTGGTTCGATATTTGCACTATCGGGGGCGATGCCTTGTTCGCTTATTATGTGTCCCAAATATTTGACGGTCATCTGACAAAAGCGAGACTTCTCGATGCTGTTCGTCAGATTAGCTTCACGGAATCTATTAGCAACTACTTCGAGCAGGCGGAAATGCTCATCTAGAGTGTTCGAGGTTATTATCACGTCATCCAAATAGACAAATACTCTCGGCTGTAAGTCAAACTTAAGGACTTTGTTCATCAGCCTACAGAGTGTTGCCCCGCTGTTTACAAGACCAAACGGCATCGTTTTATACGATGATACGCGTCTTTCAAGTCAATTATGGTGAAATATTTGGATTTTTCCAGGCGCTCTAATAAATTTACCATATTGGGGAAGGGGTATTCGTTCCTTTTAGTCATCTGGTTAAGACGACGGGCATCTAGGCACAGCCTCCAGTTTCCGTTTGGCTTTTTTACTGGTAGTAGGGGATTTACAAACTCGCTACATTCTTCAATGGCATCCAAAGCTAAAAGTTTTTGAATTTCGTTTTCGACTTCTGTTTCGACTTTAGGCGAATATTTATAAATAGGAACTTTTTTTCCTTTCGCGTCTGGTATAACTATAATAGAGTGTTGTATTAAAGATGTCCTTCCTATTTTACCCTCGTATGACCTAGGAAATTGCCGTACGATCTCTACGAGTTTTTCTTTTTCCCTAGGGCTTAAGTCGTGTTCTGTCAGAATGTTTTGTACTGTTATTTCTGTCTCTGAAGGTCGTTCAAGTGAAGGAATATCGAGACTTTCGTCCACGGTTGCATCTGTGCTTGGTTCTAGAGTATCATGGCCAGTTGATATGCTGAAACAAATTGAATGCACACGGTTTACGTCTTCGGACCCGTGGGATGAGTTATCGTTCTTTTGGCTTGGGGCAGTCAAAGCGATAGCTCCAGCATGTCCAGTCATCGGAAGTATCCCGAACGCCGTCCAGGAATCGTACCCACAAATCAAGTCTTTCCCGACTTCTGGAATAACCACTGTAGGAATTACGATAGTTCTTTCGTTGAACGTTATAGGTAGATTGACAAATCCGAGACATTTAAGTGTTTCTCCATTTGCTGTTTCTGCCTTTAGATTAATTTGTTGAACTTTCAAATTCCAACGGTATAACAAATCTAGTGAGCTGATGACTGAGATACTGGTCCCGGAATCCAAAAGTCCAGTAATTCTGGTTCCTAATATTTCTACGTTGACGTGTGGACATGATGTTGGGTTCAAGTTGACCACAAACACCTGGTTAAAGTAGTTATAACTGGGAATCTCAACAGCCTTATTGGTTTTAGGAGAAGGTGTATTCCCGCCAACTTCTCCTGGGTCCAGTTTTTTTGGTCTGGTTGATTATTGTGTTCTTTAGGACAACTTTTGGTCGTATAATTAGGTTCGCCACAAGCGTAACAATAAATTGTTCGTGGTTGTTGGCAAAATCTGGCAATGTGTCCATCTCTGTTGCAATTCCAGCATTTAAGCTGTGTGCTTGCGCTTTCAACCGCCTCCATAGCGGCAGAAGTCATGTTATTTGAACTCGTAACGTCGACCTTTGTGTCCTTTTGCTTTAGTCCCCGGTTTTTGAAACTTGCTTTGTGAATTCCTATCGCATTTACTTCTTCTACATCTTCTTCATCTTCTTCATTCATAGAGAATCGAAATGAAAACAATATTCAGCTAATTCTTTAACGCATGTAATTGGCGTTAACGCCAATCTTCGTCGATACGAGATTTTTGTGTTGTCGAATATTAATTTCAGCTTGCGTTTTTCATTTATTTTGTATGACAAACTCTTGGAAAGTCGTTTCATATCAGAGAGATACGCACTAAAACGCTCGTTTGGTCTTTGGCGTCGTTCTCTCATTTCGTCTTCGATGGCCTTGTCCCTGTTCGGGTTCTCAAAGTTGACCATTAAATGATACACAAGGTGTTGCCATGCGTGGAATTCTTCGCAATAGGTAAAATACCATTTTCTTGCTTCTCCCACAAAGAATAAATATGCTTGTTGGAGGAGCTCTTCTTCACTGACTCGATTGGCTTTTGCAAGGATTGAAACTTGGCGGAGAAATTCAGACGCCGAAAGAGTCCTTGGGCCTGTTTCACCGTTGAATTGTATACCCCATTTTTCTATTTTTGTTCTAAGGTGGTTGTAATAATACGATTGATGGGGGTTGCTGGAGTTAGTGATTGGGGTATGAGAGGGTCGTTCATTCTCTTCGCGACTTGCTTCTGGGTATTGAAATGTCTGAGAAGTATTTACTCCTAATTCTCTTACTGAGGTTCGTGCTCTGTAGCCGATATTTAATTCAGATCGATTGGGTGTAGGTAGGGCACTCCATTCGTCTACATATCTCCTAACCGATTCTTTAATGGTTTCTTTAATGAAACCCTGGAGCTCATTATACCAGTCTGGTCGCTCTACTGGCAAGTTATTTCTGAAAGTTTCCCTATTTTTGTCTATTCTGATCTGCCCTTCAAAGATCTCTTCTTGCTCTTCAAGAGGTAGACTAAAATTTCCCGCCCTTTGGTCCGACAAATTTCGCGTGAGGATTGAGTTAGTATTGGTAGTAATGGAGTTTGACGCTGGGTTGGTTAGTAATAAATTATCGATTTGCTGGGCAACACTTTCATCAATGTTGGTTAAATAATTTTTGCTTTGACGGACTAAGTTTTCACGGCCTCGGTAACTATGTATGTTGTACCCGCTTGAATCATCACGTTTATCTGCAGAATTCTCTTCTGAAACACGATTGGGCACGGTACCTGTATCGATTCCAGTGCTGTGTCTCGGGGGAACTGGAAAAGGGTTTGCATTCACCATGTAGATGTTTGGTAAGCTATATCTATTTTGCATCTGAGTTCGTGTTGGCGAGGAGGCTAGAGTAGGTACGTTGAATGACGTGCTGAGTGTTGGTACTGCTGCGGGTGGTCTAGACAAATCTACTTGCAAAGGTTCGAAACTCTGTGCACTGGGATTTAAGCTAGTGCGACCATGTATAGTAGGATCTGTACCGAGAATTGTGTCTAGCTGCTCACTGAAGTATGTGTTCATCATTGTCGCAATTTTATTTATTAATGGGGATTTCAATGCACTATTATTTGTTTGCGCTCCTAAAATTCGGTTTTTTAAACTTAGTAATCTTGATCTTGTTCTTGATGTTATTTTTGTCTGGAGTAAACTTTCAATAGACCGTATTTTTGATTTAATTACAATAATTTGGGACTCCAACGAAATTGTTGAGCTGTATATTCTATTAGTTTTCCGATCATCATTCAAGAAGTTCCGCAATGTGCGCCTTTTCTGAGTTAAAGAGTCGGAGGGGTATACTCCGCGTAAAAGTAGCTCGTAATCGACCTCATCCTCTTCGAGGTCGTCTGCTAGATAATCGTACATTGTTGTAATATTTTAATTAATGAAAACCTAATATCAAAAACTAAACGCTAAAAAAATTAAAAATAATGCTAGTTCAAGCTGAGCAAAAAAAATTAACAAAATTACTCTAGAAGAATTTATATACAAATTTCTATTTCAGGGAAGTTCGAGCGAACGAAAAGTGAGCCTTCTAAAGTTGGGCGCCAATAATGTAACGAGACCTTTCGCAACCGCGTGACTGTCGTCGCAGACGATACCGAACACACGAAAACCAAAATGGCAACGTAATCACGGGGTTGCCAATCCCAGCCTATATGAGCATGAGCATGAGCATGATGACCATACAATTCGTAGTTGCTACTCAGTGATTGACCTGAACAAGCGAAATTGCACAAAGAACCAATGAATGGAGCCTGGGAGTAGCTTTCCATTCTCCATGTGCACGTTTCGAGGGTTCATAATTTTGAAGTGTCAATAACGGCGCCGGCCACGTCCTTACAGTCATCGGGGAAGGAAGGGAATGTTAGTGTGATAACCGTTGGTATGGAGACCGTGTATACCTCTGCATCTCCACGGTTTTCACGGAAAGGAGGTTTTGTTAGTGGGTTAGGATAAATAGTTGCGTAGATACTGATTCACCTTGGTAAGTGATACAATCTATGCGACTCTCAGAAGTATTATCATGTATTAATTGCTCTGGGCAGCCGGCTGCGAGAATTTTTAGAAGATTTATCATTTGTTGTATTAATTCGGGAACTATCGGCGTGTAGAATACGCAACTTGAACTCCGGACAGCCGGCCATCGGGAGTGCTGCTTATTTTTAATTGAACAAATATTTTTTATAAGACAGGGTATTTTTCAAAGTTTCTTTACTTCGATGAAGCGATTTGAGAACAATAATCTAGAATGTGATACGATTGTATTTGTTGTCTAGAGATATCTATCGTAATAGAAAAGTTGATATTATTGAATCTTACTGTCTTAGAATAATTATCGTGTTTAACTCGTTAAATTATAAGCATATACGCTCTCTTTATAGAGTAACGTGTCACATGCCAGCTTTTTTGTAACCATTATCCACGCGCGACGTTATGCTATTTGACGACGAATTGCTTTGAGATTAAATAACAAACCGAGGCGATATGGAGCAGTATCGATTATATTCGCGACATAACCACGAGAGCAATCCCGAGTGATTTCAAGTATATATGTACCAAATACCAAAAGGAAAAATATTGCATGACACACATGTCAATCTCACGCGCGCGACGTTCGTTATTATGCCAACTACATACTTGGTTTCCCATCCCTGATAGATAATAGAACTGCACAAATACCACTCACTCATTTAACGATGCTGAATCCCTCCGGACAAACACTCGACAGGTTCATCACCATCTATCCCCCAGTGCCACTCCAGTCGAGCATGAGACCCGCGAAAAGCCCTCGCTCCAGAAGGATTCGAAGCGATTTTCTTCGGATTGGGTACCCTCGCAGGCCCCAATACCGACCGGAACGACACCGAAAAAAACAATAAGAATAGGACAGAGATAGCGAGTCTCTATCCAGAGGGATTCAGCGTCCCTAATTCAATAATGACCATGAGCATGAGCGTTGCTAAAATCTTAATCACCATACAACTCGAAGCCACTTCGTGGTGGACCAGAATTCCGCGGAGCGACAGATGAGGATCCACAACACAGTCTACAGAGACACAGCACCTCACGGCAAAGCGGAGAACACCGACCGAAAAACGATGAAACGAAACAAGGAGAAGTACTGAACTTGGGGGGCCTGCCTCTGCTGTCCAACACGACCATGGAACAGGAACCCTCTGTACCAACATCCGTCTCTGTCGATGAATGCCACTCGAGCCGCCTAGCATATAGAATGTGTATAGTGTGTGTCCACCCCCGCGTTCCAGTCTGTGTTGGTGGCCACCCATTCACTAGTATTCCGCTACGCTTAAAGGACACTCATTCACTACTACTATGTTATGCCCAGTTACACCCCCCATCCGGCTCCTACTCTGATCCGCACCAATACTAATTAATTGAAAAACATGCAGTGCAGCTTTGCTAGCCTTCTAGGCAGTTCAATGTGTCTGGGTTCGTCTCCACAGCTTGCTCCATTCGGTAGTTCAGCTCCCTTCCCCTTCTCCCAAATATCGCACAAGCCCCTGTGATGGAGCAGATTTTGGATGATCACGGTAACCGTCCTTGGCTGACTATAATTCCTGGTGATGGAGACCGTCTGCTCGGCTCCATCGTTCACCAAATCTACGGAATAACACCAAAGCATCCTCTGTCCAAGTCGTATAGCCAACAGGCATGTTTAACTGCGGCTGCCGAGATACGAAACAATCCTCCCAACCACCATGCCCAGGTAGCTTCCCATGCCGCCAACGAAACCACCCTGGATTGCCCTATTGAAGAGAAAGTCGAGCGATATCCCGCAAATCTGGAACCCTCTGGCTTCTGGGGTGGCGAGGAATCCACTTCGGCTCCTGCAACCCACCATCAAGTGACTTTCACTCCTCATCAGGAGGGGTCAGAAACCGAGTCTGTGCCAGCACATTCCGAAACGAGAAACCTCCCCCGTTACGACATCTACTACAGAAGCCCCTCTTCGCGTTTCGGCAGCCATCCCACACACCGATCGCTAACTGTGAAGACACATTACGACAGTATGCCCTGCATTGGGGGTACGAGCGTCAGATTGCGAATGCACCAGACGCGCTGATGGGGCCACGTTCGACGTCGAAGCTCAACACATCCACCACGTTGCGCTGTCCGTCCACGTCCAGACAAATTACGAGCGTGCAGGCCCAGTTCTACCTGGTGGGACAGCACACTTCAAACTATGCAACGATTTGGGGATCTCACATATGAGCAATGGAAAGACCCTGCTACAGATAAGGAACGATTTCAACAAAAGTCAAATCAAACTTATGATTGTGAGGAATCAGATGCTCGTGACTGGGGTACAAACAATATATTTTATCACTTTTGTCCTAGGCAATGTTTGATTTTTACTTTTCAGAGTCCATCCCCGATGAGGAACCCCAATTTTAAGTATCAGAAGGTATTACTACCAAATGAGACCACATGTCACTCGACATTCATCTATCTGGAACAATGTTTTGATATTAAACATAAAAAACATAACACACAAAATCTCCCTCTATATCGGCTGCACTGTCGCTCCCACACAATCTCACTATGCATATAGGGAACACCATTCAACATGAACCGATGTAGCGAATCCCTTCTCATCTTTTAGAGCAAGAAATCCAATATTCCCAACATTGCTCTCACCGGAAGCAAACCACATCCATCGACCCAGAAAATTGAAGACTTGTTACACACAGGCCAGCGAAGCGTCAAAAATAGCAGACAAAACACCGTCAAAGCGCGTAGGAAAAAAACTCCCTCCGGCCGCAAGTCCGCAAAGAGTATTTATATGAAATCATATCCGCAGAAAACAATTCACAAGAAAATACAAGGCAATACAAGTAGCGATGAATTCTGTACTCAATTAACGCAGATAATCGATTTATCATTAGGAAATTCAAAGATCGATAATCGATTACTAGCTTTGGGAAAGTCGAGCAAATCGATTAGCTGACATCTGTTAATTGACACAATACCCCACAAGGGGGCCGCCACCCAACTTAGTGAATATTTCGGAACTAATCGGGCAGACGTTTCCGAAAATATCAAGCGACCGTCCAGCAAGTTCCCACTTCCTACTCGATCAGTGATACCAATCGATCGCCAATCGAGCTCTCATAAATTACTCGATCAGAGGATAATCGATTTTTCAAAAAATCGGACATCGTTAAATAAAAGAGCTTAGTACGTTTGTGGCTGCCTCCACCCGCGTACACTCAATACAACACCAGTCTAGATGGTTCGCAAGTCCCCGAAAATCTTGACACGCATTTCTCTTACAAACAAAATCCGCATCCGTATAACTAACATGAGTGCATGCCTCGGATCCTGTGTCGAGAGGCAGACCAAACAAACAAAATCACATGCGAGCGTTGTCGATCTGAACCTACACACATGAGGCGTTGTACTTTCACCACAGACACTTCCCCAACCTGTAGCACAACACAAACATACAGGAGACTCTCAACAATGTGTGGGCTCTCATTGAGTGCAATCCGTTTAAAGTTTAGTGCGAGCGCATTTATGTCACGCAGTGCCACTCATACCCCCGTACACTGCAAACCTCACGCGCCCCACCACTCGCCAGCAAATACTATCAAACCAGTAGGTAGAGAGTGCACGTTGACGGGTCGCTATCAAGACTGCGACATTCAGCTAGTTAACCGCTATACATTCCCACAAAGTCACTGCTACCCCTGACCATGTACATGAGACGAGTGCTGCTCATCTTTTGACGGCTGTCCCACATGACTCAATGCGAAATGTACCGATTCTTAAGCGGACCCTACACGAGACAGGAATACCGTCAATAAATATATTGACAAGACCGCCTCAATTCATCAATCCCACCTAAACTCTACAGAATCAATATTTTCAAGACCACCCCACACTATCAATATATCGATCAATACTGTCAATATCTCCGCTCGTGCATGGTCCGCTTTATTCATATTAGAGACCGTTTCAAGAGCCGGGTACTCAATAAAGTCCCCACTCTCACGCACACACCAACATGGTAACCAGAAATGCAACCAATACAGCCAGTATTATCATTTCTAGCTACCACATAACTTAGCCAATAAATCATACCTTACGACACCCATAGGTATCTACAATCTAAGTAGAAAATGTGTTAAGCGAACCCTACGCGAGCAGCAACATTGACAATAAATCAAACAGTGATACACATATTGATTAGGGTTATCTTGAAAACATTGGTTCCACAGAAATCAAATGGAATTGACGCACTGAAGCAGTTCTGCCAACACTTCCACCGACAGTACTCCCGTCTCGCGTAGGGTTCGCTTTAGAAAAATACTCCCTTGTATATGTATCGGTTCCGAAAATGGCGTATTGTGTGTTCCGAAAATTCCAATTCTGCGACCGCTTTTTATCCACTTAAACACTTTTTCAATCAAGTATTTACACTGTACATTACAATAACATCACTTATACTTGACACTTATAACATTTTTTTTCATTTTTGGATACTTTAGACACACCAAAAACAATTGCTCGATCGGAACGGTAAAAAAGCTGCTCATCACCATTTCAGTGATGCCAGAACCTCTCTCACGGGGTTTCCAATCCCAGCCTATATGCTGACAAACTTCGCTTAAGCGCCATTAATCCGCTTGCACGAATTAATGCGAAGATGCATGTTCTGTTTTACCGGCTAGCCTTTCAGGGCGGGTTTTGCGGACTCAAAACACTCTCGTTGGCTCAAACCCAACCGAACGATACTGCTAAAGAAAACGACATCCAAAAAAAAACTGAAAACTAAACCGACGGACCGAAACTCAAGGGATTCCGTACAAACTTCACTTCATCCTATTTGGTCATAAAACTCACTGACCTTGATCAAACATTTTTGTTTTATTTTGTGCATGGTAATTGTCAAATATATTGTTGCAGAACAATGTTCATATATATTTTATATAATTTTAGAAGAAATTTAAAGATCTGACCTGTCTATACTCTCGCTTCCACATATTATTGCGAGCTCCGTGGTTCGTGCGAACGAGTTGGCGAGCGGTGATCTGGATCGTCGCTGAGGTGTCACTGACATGCAGGCAAACGGCCGGCGGACACAATGATCTGACCGGGCTTTTCCGGTTCACAGCTATACTGGAATTACAGCTTTAGAATAATCAGGCACTGAACGGTGATCAGGGTGTGAGCTTCGCTTCTGGGTGATTCACGCGGTTCCAAAACACGTGAGAGAATGCTGAAAACAACCGCCGTATGATCGTCCTTTGTCTCAGGGCTGATAGTGTGGGCCCCTACGGACCGATCTCAGCACGGCCGATTCACAAAGGTGACCTTGCGAACGTTAACGGTTGCGTCCCATGGCTCAGGGCAGGTAACGAGGGTGCCCCTACGGACTGCAGCATGCACGAAAAACGATCGTTTACGTCGGAGATCTTAGCGGTGGTCCACGATGGTTGACCGGTATGTGCACGCAATTTAGCACCGATCAAAACTGGTGTGCTCAAGACGTAGAGATCGCGTCCAATTGCTCAGGGAAGTTAGCTTGGTTCCCCTACGGACGGCCACAATGATGGCACTTCACGCCACGCGGAAATTGATTAACTTTTCTGGATTGATATGATCAAACCCCGCATATCGGTTTGATTTACACCCAGAAGCACTTACAGTCTTTAAAATCTGCAACGAAAAAACCTTCGTTTGAAGGTTTTTCTCCTGCTTCAACTTTACAATGCCTACAGATCTTTGTTTTCTTGCAACGAACTTTATTACTGCACGGGAGCGTTTTGAAATTTCTAATTTATCTTACTCGCACATGTGGTGATGGCACTTGAGGGATATTATAATTTTCACTCGCTAATCTTCGAACTGCTCCAAATGAAGCTCAGTTTGCAAGAGACTTGAGATAGCATTTCCATGTCATCCGATACCACCATTTGATGGGGCGTGCTATCACAAAAAAAAACCTGTTTTAATCCACCTAGCGGTGCAATTGTGCCTTTCTCATTTCTCTAAACTATGGCACGGAGGCTTTTTATGTTCAACATAATTGTGGAAATCTCCATTACATTCTTAGTACACTTTGCACTTATACACAATGGCATGCCAGCCACGAACTTGATGAGCTACGTGTCGACGGTGAAACACTTGAAACAAAAAAATATCATACTCCATTAGCCTAATCATCATTAGATCAATGTTATCTGCTTGCTAACTCATTTTGTCATGCGGGGCTGGGTATGTGAAGAGGGCGAAAGTCCCATGAACGAACGACTCCCCAGCTTAAATTGGTATGCTTTGTGATACAGTGGTGGTTTAAAGATGATGGGGTTGAAAGGGAGGGGTATGAGGGCTGGATGGGGTGGTGGTCTGAGGGGTGATTTAAGGAGATTTTAAAAGGAGGGGCGCGAACAGTAGAGGGGGGGGGGGGTGTAATCCCTCTCCGTAAACCATCAACTACGCCCCTGTTAAAATCCAGAAACCCTAAACGAGTCGAAAAAAAATTTAGGTTGACATTTTTCAGAGTGATTGCATAACCTTTCTATATGAGAAAGGCAAAAATGTGCCAAAATCCAAAAAAGTGAATCGTAGTCAAATTTTTTTTTCGAGTTTGCATCAAATCTCGACGTTTCATGCACCTTGAACACATTTAGCATCAAAAATAAAAATTCTATTTTTAATTTTTCCTATAGTTTATATGAGAAATTTCTGTGTGGCCGCACTCTGAAACCCGTAATTCCGGAACCAGTATTCCGATCGATCCAAAATTCAATAGCAGCCGATGGGAAGGTTGCACCTTTCATTTGAGACTAAGTTTGGGCAAATCGGTCCAGCCATCTCTGAGAAAAATGAGTGGCATTATTTGACACATACGCACATACATACACACACACACACATACACACACACATACACACACATACATACATACACACACACATACAGACTTTTTCCGATCTCGACGAACTGAGTCGAATGGGATATGACACTCGGCCCTCCGGGCCGGGATTAGGTTGACGTTTTTCAGAGTGATTGCATAACCTTTCTATATGAGAAAGGCAAAAATGTGCCAAAATCCAAAAAAGTGAATCGTAGTCAAATTTTTTTTTCGAGTTTGCATCGAATCTCGACGTTTCATGCACCTTGAACACATTTAGCATCAAAAATAAAAATTCAGTTTTTAATTTTTCCTATAGTTTATATGAGAAATTTCTGTGTGGCCGCACTCTGAAACCCGTAATTCCGGAACCAGAATTCCGATCGATCCAAAATTCAATAGCAGCCGATGGGAAGGTTGCACTGAGACTAAGCTTGGGCAAATCGGTCCAGCCATCTCTGAGAAAAATGAGTGACATTATTTGACACATACGCACATACATACACACACACATACACACACATACACACACACATACACACACATACATACATACACACACACATACAGACTTTTTCCGATCTCGACGAACTGAGTCGAATGGGATATGACACTCGGCCCTCCGGGCCGGGATTAGGTTGACGTTTTTCAGAGTGATTGCATAACCTTTCTATATGAGAAAGGCAAAAATGTGCCAAAATCCAAAAAAGTGAATCGTAGTCAAATTTTTTTTTCGAGTTTGCATCGAATCTCGACGTTTCATGCACCTTGAACACATTTAGCATCAAAAATAAAAATTCAGTTTTTAATTTTTCCTATAGTTTATATGAGAAATTTCTGTGTGGCCGCACTCTGAAACCCGTAATTCCGGAACCAGAATTCCGATCGATCCAAAATTCAATAGCAGCCGATGGGAAGGTTGCACTTTTCATTTGAGACTAAGTTTGGGCAAATCGGTCCAGCCATCTCTGAGAAAAATGAGTGACATTATTTGACACATTCGCACATACATACACACACACACATACACACACATACATACATACACACACACATACAGACTTTTTCCGATCTCGACGAACTGAGTCGAATGGGATATGACACTCGGCCCTCCGGGCCGGGATTAGGTTGACGTTTTTCAGAGTGATTGCATAACCTTTCTATATGAGAAAGGCAAAAATGTGCCAAAATCCAAAAAAGTGAATCTCAGTCAAATTTTTTTTTCGAGTTTGCATCGAATCTCGACGTTTCATGCACCTTGAACACATTTAGCATCAAAAATAAAAATTCAGTTTTTAATTTTTCCTATAGTTTATATGAGAAATTTCTGTGTGGCCGCACTCTGAAACCCGTAATTCCGGAACCAGAATTCCGATCGATCCAAAATTCAATAGCAGCCGATGGGAAGGTTGCACTTTTCATTTGAGACTAAGTTTGGGCAAATCGGTCCAGCCATCTCTGAGAAAAATGAGTGACATTATTTGACACATACGCACATACATACACACACACACACACATACACACACACATACACACACACATACATACATACACACACACATACAGACTTTTTCCGATCTCGACGAACTGAGTCGAATGGGATATGACACTCGGCCCTCCGGGCCGGGATTAGGTTGACGTTTTTCAGAGTGATTGCATAACCTTTCTATATGAGAAAGGCAAAACAGTATTGTCCGTTTTGACTGTTTGGGCGAAAGAGAGAGTCACACTTAGTGGCAAATAATCGATTCGATTACGATGCAACACCATAATTGTCGCGCGACCCCGATCAGAATGAAATAACAAGATTATATCAGAACACAATTTTTGTATCATATTGTGTTATAAATTAGGTCTCGTTAGTAGTTAAAATAACAAAAAATCATAACAAGTAACAATGCGAGATATAGTTTTGAAATATTTCTGTTATGTGTTTCTGATCGGGACACCATACCGTCCGCTGAGCGACGAGAAAAACATGATATGGTTACAACACAACGCAACGCAACGTAACGGTTGTGAAAGTACTAATATTGCCAATCTGACAATAAGGGTTGAACAGAGAATGGGCAAAAATCGAAAACGAAAAAAGCGATTTTTTCACACCGTGTGTTAGATCTTCATAAAAATCAATCAGCAGTACTGTAACAACATTCTACATAAGCTGATTGACTTTTATGAAGATCTAACACACGGTGTGGGAAAAACTGCTTTTTCATTTTCGATTTTTGCCCATTCTCTGTCCAACCTTAATCTGCCAGGTCGAAATTGTTATACGAAACTGAAAGTGGAATGCTGAAAAACATCCCCGTGATTATGGCATCAGGTGAGCATAACCAGCAACAACAGCTCTGGATGTTACATGCTGGTGAGTTTACTGTATTTTTCGCATGTTGTAACGACACTACCTGCTCCAAAAATGCTGTTGTTGGCTCCCAGGCTACGGTTTTCCATATATTTTTGAGAATGGTTTGCTCATCCGTACAGCATCGGATATTTGCCAACTCGTTTGGTTTAATGGTCTGCACTGCCACTAGGCTCGTCACTTCTCACTTTGTATTTGTATTTGTATTTGTATTTCATTATACTTGCAGAGTAAGGGATCACCCTTATAAAATTTCTACAATCGGTTTACACGTTGCTCACACCACAAATTTTTTCGTACTAAATAAAAAAAATATTTGTAAACTATAAACTAAAAACAGACATGTGAACCCTATTCCACTATTTGTCGCTCATTTCACTCGAGTTAGTTCCCTTCATTTAGCCAGGCCATACATTCACGACGGAATCTTGCTATTGAATTGAGAGATTTTATTCGGATTGGAAGCAGATTCCACTGGATAATTGCACGAACGAAAAAAGTGCCGTTGTAATGAGAAGAGTTATGAGGTATAAGAGCAAAGTGGCGGACTCTAGTGCTTCTGAAAGGTTGCAACTTGTCAAGGAGGTAGTTTGGACCATTGTGTATAATATTATATAAAGTGACATAGCATCGATATTGGAAAAAGCTATAAAAAGAACATCCCAACAGTTGCCGCTGTAAGTGGGTTACGCTAGCAAATCTAGATAGATTGTAAACCCATCGAACACAATGGTTCAATGATACTCTTAATCGATTATAAGAAGCAGCTGAAGCATTCAAAATCAATTCCAAACCATAAGAAAAATAGGGTAACAGAAGTGATTTAAACAGCTTAAGTTTGGTAGAAACATGAAGCATTCCCGCTGTAAGTCTCAAGTGTCGCAATCCTGCATAGATGCGCCCACACTGAATATTTATTTGAGAGTCCCATTCAAGGTTCGATTGGAATATCACACCTAGATTGCGAGCTTTGGCAACGTATTCTATTTTTTCATTGTGGATAATTATATCTGGTAACACGGTACGAATCTGCCTTCAGGAAATACACATGACTTTAGTTTTCGACGGATTAATGGGAAGCAGATTACTCGAGGACCAATCCAAAATGTTTTTTAAATCCGAATTGATAAGTGTGGCTAAGTCCTCTAAGTTGGAATCAGTTGAGCAGATGTACAGTTGTACATCATCTGCGAACATATGAATTAAGCAGAATTTTAGAACTGAAGGCAAATCGTTTATGAACAACGAGAATAAGAGCGGTCCTAGAACGGATCCCTGAGGTACGCCTGATAAAATGTTAATTGGACTTGATAGACTTCCACCTATTTCTACTGCTTGTGTACGTGAATTCAAATATGACTTGATGAGAGAAAGAGCATCACGACTGAAACCAAACTGATATGATAGTTTCCGAAGCAATTTGACGTGAGATACTCTATCAAAAGCTTTAGAGAAATCTATCAAAAGCAAAAAGGCAACACCTTTTTTGTCGATACACTGGTGTATATCATCATGTACTTTAAGAAGTGCCGAGGTGGTACTGTGTCCAGATCTGAAACCAGACTGGTACGGACTGAGGAGATTAAACCGTTGAATATAGGCTTGCACTTGAGTTTTCAAAATAACTTCAAATGCTTTGGACAGTGAACATAAAATGCTGATTGGACGGAGATTATTCAAGCTTGATCCGGCAGGTGTTTTTCGTATCGGAATTATTTTAGCGGTCTTCCATGCTCGAGGAAATTTAGCAGTTGAGATGAATAAATTGAAAAGGTACGTTATTGGGGTGAGGATATACGGTAAAATGACCTTTATAAACCTTAGTGGGATATTATCCATACCGATGGCATTTGAAGTTATCGAAAAAATAGCATTAGAGACTTCCAGCTCATTGCACGGCGTGAATAGAAAACCATTAGAATTTGATGGTGGTATAGATTCAGGTTCAGGATCTTGTGTAAAGTTGTCACCAAAAAATGCGTTAATTTCGTCTGCAGTGTTATCGAACTTTGCACAGTTCTTCGTGCCACCAGTAACGTTTAGATTTTTGAGTTTCATCCAAAGCTCTTTACTTGAATTAGATGATTCTAAGTTAGAGGTCATATAGTTCGATTTAGCTTTATTAACGAGTTGAGTTACTTTATTACGAAGTCTTTTGAACTGAACCTGGTCAACAATTCTTTTACTAGAAGTCCATAGGCGATATGCAGTATCTCTGGCAATCATTGCATTCAAGATTTCGTTATTGAACCATGGAGCATTGGATTTAGGTCGAGGAGCTCGCAATGGTACGAAGCTATCATAGAGTTGAACAATATGACTATTGAAGAAATCGAGAGCTAAATCAGAATCGGTTATACTATAAAGTAAAGACCAATTTATAACATTCAAGGCGTCTTGTAATGCCAGAAAATTGATTCGATTATAGTCTCTATACAAGTTAGAACGGTTGTTACTGTTGCGAGTTATATTGAGAGATGCAAAAATCATATCATGATGGGAGAAACCAGGGGCTGACACTTGGTTAAAATTGAGAACAAAGTTTATGTCATTTGTTATCCATAGGTCTAATAATGAACTTCCACCGGGATAAAAGTGGGTAGGTTCATTGTTAATGCAAAATAAGCCAAAATTATCTAGAACTTCACAGAGACGAGCAGTTTTGGTGCTAACTTTTTTCAAATTTGTATTAAAATCACCTGTCACAACAATCTTTTCATAATCAAGTGACAACTTTAGCAGGTGGTAATACCGATGTCTTGGTCAGGCGGGAGGAGTCTTACAGAGAATTATCAGAAATGGAAGCTATTGGGTTCAATTCCCGATTCTATCAAGTATCTTCCCGGAATGGAATATTAATTATCTTCTAGATAAATCGTTCAGCTCACACCTTTGTGGGGGTGTGAGGTGGGACCATCTGAAAAAAGTACGAGCAGATCGTTTCCATTATTTCATTGGAATTAAAAATGTTGATTTGTTCTACATGAAAAAGCGAAATTAGCAAAGTGGATATTTGATTAAATTCCGTGGACATTTCCAATATACCTACATCTACTGAGTGCATTTTCAAATTTTATTTGTCACTATGTGAATCACATATTTTGCTTTTTGGATTTATAACTTTTTTGACCTCATTTGAAGCATAATATGCAGATTGTAATTAAATTGAAACAAACACCAATCAATATTATCAATATCTCTGTTACACCAAGCTTAAAGTTTAGGAAACGGGTCACGGGATTTCGCACGGAATTTTACCAGGGGAAAACTTAAAGCTCTGCCACTTTTAAACAAATACCAACAATATTAAAATGGCGCCGAATTTTAAACCTTTGACTTGGAAATGGTTGGACAGACTCTTGGAACGCTCGTATGTGTGGCTCTGTGTGACTGACAATATATTTTTTTCATACACAATGAAAGTATAAAGCGATCCTACCGTTACACAAAAGATCCATTGTTGCCTTGCCTTCGAAATCGTAGAACAGAACGCTCCCCTTAACGTTTTTGGTGATAATAGACTATCAACATGGCTTCATGCCTGTACGCTGAACACCGACCAACCTGCCGAGTCTAGCATCCTACATAAGATAGAGTATAGAATGTCGCGCTCAAACTGATATTATTTATAGATTTTGCAGCCGTTTCGATCCTAGCTGCCAGAACGAGAAATAATGGTTGTCATTGAAGATTTCCAGGTATATCGCAGGGAAGCTACTTGGTACCGCTTATGTTTCTGCTTTACGTCAATTACGAGTATTTAATACTCAAAGCTCCTCGCCGTTCCTGCTCGGACGTCGTTTAACAAGAACTGCGTGTGTATACATCCGAAAAAGTGCTTAGTGATGGAATTCCGACGAAAGACTTTTTAGCAGAGCTCTTTATTTCAGACCCACAGAACTTTTTAACTACCGAAGCCCCTCCTGCCAAACCCAGAACCTTTTAACTACCGAAAACATGTGAAGAAGGCACAGTCAATTGAAAGGTAACGGGGGAGGCAGTACCATTTTGACTGCCCTGGTTTTTTACTCACCTGATATGGTCACCCTAAGTAGCTTAAGAGTGTTATCAACCCTCAACTGAAGTTCAACCCCAGGTATACGATTTCGCAAGCGGCTTTCGAAGAAAAATGAAAAATAGTCTGGTTGGTCTGATGATTTCAATATAATGAAACAGCAAATGTAATTCAATGTGCAAACGGTAATTTTTTAAGGTTCAAAGAACTTTCGGTGAGCGTCTACACAAATTGAACGCTTGATAGTATGCGTTGGAAAAAATGCGTTCAACTTTGTCGCCGGTTTATCCATATAAAGCATTAATTAAACTATAAAAGAAGAAAATCAGTCGATTTATTAGATTATCACGATTCAAATCGTGAAAAATAGTTGGTGAAAACCAATTGACCGGGCGGAATGGTGCTTTTGAAAAAGTGGCGGTAATTTTTCGTCACACCACCACACTGTCCCGGGGCACGCAACACAACTGCGTAGTTAAAAAACCACAGCCACTTTTTCAAAAGCACCATCCCGCCCGGTCAATTGTTTTTCCACCAACTATTTTGCACAATTTGAATCCTGATAATCTAATAAATCGACTGATTTTCTTCTTTTAGAGTTTAATGAATGCTTTATAAGGATAAATCGGCGGCATGGCTCTACACAATTTTTCCTACGCATACTGCCAAGCGTTCAATTCTTACACATGCTCAAAGAAAGTAACTTGAGCCTTAAATTCACAATTAATTGTAAATTTTATTCTCGCCTTTCAAACACTATTTTAAATTTGGACTTTGGCACTGTCACAAGATTGAGTTCGGCTTCAATGTACGTATCATTGTCCACTGTTATACGGTACTTTTTCATGATCTGCAAAAATAAAAGATAAATTTACTGAGATGGATACGGAATTACTAAGGAGGAGGGCAAAGACATCCATAGCCGTAAGCTCAAACGCTATTTTTAAACCGGACTAAGTTTTAAACCGGCCTAAACTATTTTATTTTTTATTCATTTCGTTTAGTAAATGCGTTAGCTTGGCGGTGTCAAATTCTTTTGTTTTTACATTTTGGATATTTTAAAACTAGGAGGTTACAATGCTGAAATATTTTTTTATGAAAGAGAAAAATTTTACAGCTATCTTAAGACTAGAAATAAGATTCTATATACAAGAGAGGGGGCAAAATTTTTATTCATGAAAAATTTTAAAACAAGGAATTCAATAGTAATAGTTTTTAGGAAATATTTACAGTTATCTTAAAACTAAAAATATAGTTTGGTACACAAAAGGGGGAACAAATATTTATGAAAAATTTCACCGGTGTTTTAAAACTAGATACAATACAATTACAATTCTATTTACAAGATGGGGGACAATAGTTTTAATAAAGAGGTAAAATTACAAATATCTTAAAACTAGGAATACAGAATACAAATTTGATTTTTTATCGGAGACTTATGCTTGGTCAAGATATTCAGAGGGGGGATTATTTCCAAAATCGGTGTAGAAGCAGTTGTATCAAGGACAGGGGAGAGAATGCGTAGATGGTAACCGGGAGAGAAGACCAAAACTTGCAACTTTCGGACAAACGGGAGATCAGCAAAACAAATTAGCGCCTCAGTCTAGTAGGCCGGATTGGCAGATGGTATTCTTCGGACCCGCGGGGAATCCTTCAAAAGTCATCGGACCTCGAGTCGCTCTCGGTTCAGTTTCCGTAGTGATAAGGGCGACGGCGGTTACATAGTGGCAGTGTGGAGCTGATCGGTTCCACACGGCAGGAGGAAACTTCTAAAAACGAGAAATAAAAAGAGAGGGGCTAAATTGGGATATTTATCGTTTTTATGAAAGTATAAATAAGGGACATATAGGGGAAATCTCGATTTGCCAGCAAATCTCGGACTGGGACATTGGGTGTCTACCTCGGGCCCAAAGGTAATCCTTTAACTGAGACCTGGCGTCCAAATCGCACACCCAGACAACGTGCTCGATGTCGTGATAGCCCTCGTCACAAGCGCACAGACTACTCTCCGCAAGCCCAATACGCCGCAAATGCGCATCTAAGGTGTAGTGGTTGGACATAAGTCGGGACATTACACGAATAAAATCCCGACCCACATCCATCCCCCTGAACCAAGGCTTCGTTGATACCTTTGGGATAATCGAATGTAGCCATCGTCCAAGTTCACCATTGCTCCACGAGGTTTGCCAGCTGTTGAGTGTCCTCTGACGACAAATACTAAAAAATTCGTTGAAGCAGATTGGTCTTTCATATATGTCACCTTTTAATGCGCCCACCTTTGCTAATGAGTCGGCCTTTTCATTGCCCGGGATAGAACAATGAGAGGGGACCCAAACAAAGGTAATCTGGTAAGATTTTTCAGATAACGTACACAAGGACTCCTGTATCTTCCCCAGAAAATACGGGAATTGCTTTTTAGGCTTCACCGCACGAAGAGCCTCGATAGAGCCGAGGCTGTCCGAAACGATGAAGTAGTGATCTGTGGGCAGAGTGTCGATGATCCCAAGGGTGTACTGAATTGCAGCTAACTCTGCGACGTAAACTGAAGCGGGATCATTGAGCTTGAATGAAGCGGTGATAGTATTGTTGAAGATACCGAAGCCAGTGGACCCATCGAGATTTGATCCGTCAGTGTAGAACATTTTGTCACAGTCGACTTCTCGGAATTTATTATAAAATATTTTGGGGTTCACTTGAGGGCGCATATGGTCCGGGATTCCACGAATCTCTTCCTTCATGGATGTGTCAAAGAATACAGTAGAATCAGAAGTATCTAGGAAACGAACACGGTTGGGAGTATAGGAAGAAGGATTAATGCTCTGTGCCATGTAGTCGAAGTACAAGGCCATAAATCGGGTTTGAGAAATAAGCTCGACGAGCCTCTCGAAGTTTTCAATCACCAACGGGTTCAGAATGTCGCATCGAATGAGCAATCGATATGAGAGTTCCCAAAATCGATTTTTCAGCGGAAGAACGCCCGCCAGCACCGTCGTCTGCAAGTTGCCTTAGCGTGCATGAATTGGCAAGACAATCGTCAATGTCATTCACGTAAAAATTGTAGAGCAGGGGACTTAGACATGAGCCCTGTGGAAGACCCATGTAGCTAAATTGCGATGTTGTTAAATCGCCATGCGAAAAGTGCATGTGCTTTTCAGACAACAGGTTTAGCAAAAAGTTATTTAAATTTGGCGAAAGACCATGCTGGTGCAGCTTCTCTGACAGAATGTTGATAGAAACTGAGTCAAAAGCCCCCTTAATATCCAAGAAGACTGATGCCATCTGCTCTTTGTTAGCATAGGCCATTTGGATTTCTGTAGAAAGCAACGCAAGGCAATCGTTCGTCCCTTTGCCTTTGCGGAAGCCAAATTGTGTATCTGACAGTAAGCCATTTGCTTCAACCCAATTGTCGAGGCGAAACAAGAACATTTTCTCGGACAACTTCCGAATACAGGGCAGCATTGCAATCGGCCGATACAAGTTGTGGTCGGAGGCTGGTTTTCCTGGTTTTTGGATGGTGATGACCTTCACTTGCCTCCATTCATATGGGACAATGTTATCCTCAAGAAACTTGTTAAATAAATTCAACAAGCGCCTTTTTGCAGTGTCAGGCAGAGTCTTCAGCAAGTTGAATTTGATTCTGTCTAACTCTGGGCGCTATTGTTGCATGATAAGAGAGCAAGTGAGAACTCCACAATCGAAAACGGTGTTTCGTTCGCGGTATCGTGAGGAGACGCGGCTCGGCACGTTTTCTGTACCGGGACAGAGTCCGGACAGATCTTCTTGGCGAAAGCGGATATCCAACGGTTTGAATATTCGACGTTCTCGTTGGTACTATTACGGTTACGCATACCCTAAAGAGTGCTCATCGCTGTTTCTCTCGTTAACCCGTCGACGAACCGGCGCCAATAACTGCGTTTTTTGGCTTTCATTAGACTCTTCATTCGCCTTTCTAACGACGCGTACTGTTGATAGCTAGCGGGTAACCCGTCTGTGGACTTTTCCGCGTACAGCTCCGAGCACTCTTTATCCCACCACTGGGTGGAAGACCGTCCATGGATATTCGCGCTGGGTACTGGTTTAGTCTGAGCTTGATTCGCACTGTCGAGAATCAAGCCAGCCAAAAACCTGTACTCTTCCTCCGGAGGAAGTTCTTGAGTGGATTCGATTTTAACGGATATCGCGGTCGCGTAACTCTTCCAATCAATGTTCCGTGTGAGGTCATACGAGACATTGATTGTTTCCGATGGTCTTGAACCGTTAGCAATTGAAATCACGATAGGCAAATGATCGCTACCGTGGGGATCAGGGATCACCTTCCACATGCAATCTAACTGTAGCGATGTCGAGCAAAGCGATAAATCCAACGCGCTTGCGCGTGCTGGTGGTGTAGGAATCCGCGTCATTTCTCCCGTGTTTAAGATGGTCATGTTGAAATCATCGCAAAAATCTTGGATTAATGTTGATCTATTATAATCATGAAGACAGCCCCATACCATACCGTGCGAGTTAAAGTCTCCCAGAACTAGCCGCGGTGCCGGTAAGGATTCCATGATATTACAAAGCGTTCGGTGCCCAACCGAAGCTCTAGGAGGAATGTAGATGGAAGCAATGCAAAGGTCTTTACCTTTGATTAAAACTTGACAAGCAACAATTTCAATGCCTGGTGTCGAAGGGAGGTTAATTCGGTTGAAAGAATAGCACTTTTTGATCCCCAAAAGTACTCCTCCATAGGGGTTTTCTCGATCCAGACGAGTTATATTAAAGTCGTGGAAGTTGAGATTTATATCGGAAGTTAACCAAGTTTCACATTTTAAACTATTTAGTAAAAATTTAAAGGAATCGATTTTCGGGAGGATACTTCTGATGTTCCACTGTAGAACAGTGATCGAATCGGTGACCTCGTTCGATGACTTAGCCATCGAAGGATACGATCGCTGCAAGGAGGGGTCATTTAATAGTCAACTGCTTCAAAAATGTTTGCACTATAGGGAGAAAACGTATCATTTAAGAGGATCAGTAACATTGAAAGCTGTGAAAATTAAGTCCACTATGTCAGAAAATTTCATTAGTCCGCTACTGGACTGAGTATCTGTTTGAAAAAAGGGGACACTTGGGGTTTTTGGTGTCCCTGGAAGTGGTGGGTACTCCTTGTTAGAATTAATATTTCCAAGTCCTGGAGCAAATTGCTTCGGCTTTTGTGCATCACTTCCGTTGGATTTATTGATTGTAGTTGGCGCACTCTGAGTGGACGACACCTTGGCACCCTTACGAGGCAATGTAGGGGAGGCTAGATTTCTCCTCTTCCTGGATTCCCCTGGGTTAACCAATGATGTTCCCTCTTGTTGGTCGTCAGATTCTTGCTCAACGCCAGCCAAAAGAGCAAAGGAATTTTCGGAAGGGACAGATGGCGAAGCATTTCTGCATAAGAGTGCCTCGAGCGATCCTTAAGGGAGCGCTTAATTTTATCCCCGCGCTGCTTGTACGCCGGGCATGACTTAAGAGCATGCGGAGGGCCCCCGCAGTAAATACACTTCACAGTTTCTCCATCGCAAGCGTCATCCTCATGCTCTCCCTCGCATTTGCCGCACCGTTTTTTATTGCCACAATAAGTGGCTGTGTGGCCCAGTTGCTTGCAATTGCTGCAGTTCATTACCCGCGGTACAAACAGGCGAACAGGTAGGCGAACCTTATCCAGGAGGACATAGTTGGAAAGAGCAGATCCGGAGAAAGTCACCCGAATCGAGTCTGTCTGCAACGATGAATCCCCATCACGGTAAGTTCTATTTTTACCATTTGGTAAAAAAAAAAAATGGTAAATGGTAAAATGGTAAAAATAGAACTTACCGTGATGGGGATTCATCGTTGCAGCGTTGGGTGAAAGCTGCCGACACCGTGCAAATCAGCAACACATGTGACCATATTGTCACACACGCTGAGACAGTCACAATAGTCGATAAAATAAAATCACTCAGGCAGGCAATTGGTGAGGGAACAAACAAAACTGGCTCATTCAATGAGTTTCAACGTCGCAAATGCTTAGTGTGGAAGTTTACCGTGACTTAACTTTTTGTCGGTTCCGACAGCATGAAGTAACAAGTTACTTTACGCTTGTTCGGACATGCCGTAGACTCAGGTGATTCGCATTTCTAATGCCAAAAGACCCTGACCACTACGGTAGCAGACAAAGGGTTAAGTCGCCGGTGAGCTCTAAGCTTGCATATATGATCCTTCCACGCTTTTCTAAACTTTCTCCTTTCAACACCTTGCTCTCCCTTGAGTACTATGGCTCTAAATATTGAAAAATATACTTCACCTTCCAGTCCCTTGCTAATTAAATGCCGAAAAAACTTAGATCATACTCTGTGAATTAAAATTGTACACGTTTTTTCAGCGAGACTTAAGTAAAAAGTAAACAAAGGTCAAACAAAAAATTAAATTTTAACAGAATGATCATTTTAAATTCACAAGTGTTATATTTCATACTTTTGTTTGCACTGTGGCAGACAGAGAATATAGATATATTTCTGTAATGCATCAATGCAGATTGGAACGATTTTATTTGCTAACAGAATTTCTACGATTTCATGAATAAAATAATAAGTAAATTAAAACAGAAATGAAAGTTTTAAGCATCCAGAAATTTCAAACAATTTGGTTCCAGAAATATGTTTTACGAACACCCTGTAACTATTTGTGCCATTTATACGTAACTAGCTGTAACCCGGTGTGCTTCGCTACACCCATCAGGACTAAACGAAATATTTTAAATATACTAAAATTAACAGAAATTTTTTGTTACAAAGAAGAAACTTATTGTAATTCTCGCGGATAGACAATGTTCTTAGTTTGACCACCTGGAGCATTAATTAAATTTATTGTTTTGTTTTCCTACACACAATCGTTTGAAATCCCTTGGTATCATTCGAATTCGAGGTAGCAGTACATCTGCTCCGTTATATTTTCTAGTTACAATGGTCGCTTAAATGAAATTTTTCAACCAAAGCACAGTTGTGGTGGGTCGATGTTACGCAGTAACTAAAATAATAGGCACACAAAGTTTCAATTGCAACACATGCGGTGCACAGTGATGCAAAACGACGTTTTTACGATCAAAATTCAATAACTACTGAACCATTGGTTTTGGAGAATGGATTTTTTCGAAGAAGTTTCTAGATATAAATAGATGCATCTTTTGATATAATGATTTGAGTGATTAATCCCCTAAAAGTGAGATAGAAAATTTATTTCCCAAAATAATTTAGCTAGAAACTCGCTTCAGTAAAGTTCTAGAAAATATTATTGTGAAAAACTTTACTGAAGATACTAAAGCTCTATATAGTAACAGTAGCGAGATATGTAGGCTTGTAGGCTTGGGATAGACCTCTTAAAACAATTTTTCGAATATAACTTTTTACGATTACTTTTTATTATTAAAAGTGTCTTCTACAAAGTTGGTAAAAGCGATAAAATACACATTTTTTATAACAACGATGAATCTGTAGCTCTCGAAACAACAAAGTTATTGTCAATTTTCGAATATTTCTAGGTCAATTTATACCTTAAGAAACTTCCTTACTCGCAAAAAATCGTAGAAAGAACTTTTTTCTTTCGATTAAATATTTAAATATCGTCTGACGGAAACTGCTGGGTAGGTTACGTATAAAACCAATACTCCTGAAAGCATGGTGGATCGACTGAATTAAATAATTCAACACGATAATCCATAGATTTACATGCGTAACAGAATGTCCATCGATTTTATTTTGGATGGATTAGTGTATGAAATTGAAGTCAATATACGCAATCGATTAATTCTTCAACAGATTGTATTATTTTACAAAATCATGTGGAAATGTGGTGCAATTTATTGTTGCATTGATTAACATTTTCCCAATCCATATATCTATTTTTTGGTGAGTTGACCTGCGAAGGTGACTATAAGAATCATTCAATAAAAGAATGCACATATAGTGAAAAGTTCTGTTTTCGAAACATATTTCCAATGATACGAAGACATAACGGATTGTTGGTGGACGCGGGTAAAGTAAATTCATAAAAATGGCACATTTAAAAAAATATTTTGGCACTACAGAGAGTGTTAATATATTCATTCACTTTTCATATAATCACTGCACAAATGTCATAGCAGAATACTGAAAATTGAGCCAGTGACTCTGGAGGTATCGCGTTGAAAACTTTCTTTGTGGTGTACATCATAAATCAAAATATATTGGACCAATTGTTTTCAAGGTTTGCACAGTTCTTCTACATATCTTCAGGTTCTGATCGTAGTCAACAGTTTTTTCGGCATTTAATTAGCAAGGGACTGGAAGGTGAAGTATATTTTTCAATATTTAGAGCCATAGTACTCAAGGGAGAGCAAGGTGTTGAAAGGAGAAAGTTTAGAAAAGCGTGGAAGGATCATATATGCAAGCTTAGAGCTCACCGGCGACTTAACCCTTTGTCTGCTACCGTAGTGGTCAGGGTCTTTTGGCATTAGAAATGCGAATCACCTGAGTCTACGGCATGTCCGAACAAGCGTAAAGTAACTTGTTACTTCATGCTGTCGGAACCGACAAAAAGTTAAGTCACGGTAGTCACGGTCTGATCGTAGCTTTTATTTTTTTCTTGATATTTGAATTTTTCGTAGCATTCTGCAGCTAAACATACAATTTTCGTTAAAAAAAATCATCAAACTTATTTTTGTGAACAAAGTTATGAACTTTAATGATGTTATGATATGTAGGAGAACTGTGCAAAATTTCAAACAATTTGGTTCAGTAGATTTTGAGTTATGCTGTACATCGCATTTATTCGAGGTGTCTCCTGTAACACACCCAATTTTTTCAATATTTTGCGGTGAACATTTAGGAAAATATTGCTTAAATGTTACATTATTGACTGAATAGACTAACACTCTCGGTATCGCCAATTTTTTTTAGCATGATATTTTTTTCAACAATAATCCTACCCCCTTAAGCAAGAACTGATTTCATCAGTAGGTGTCGACTAACGGGTGAAATTTAACGAAGATCGCCAACCACGCCACCAAATATTCGATTGGTTCCTTTTATGGGTCAACGTGAATTCGTCCTATATAACAGTGTTGCATTTTGCTTACACCCAAATTTTGATTAATATTGTAAGGTTTTCCGCAAGCGCAAGATTTAGTGGCTATTTTAGGGCAGAGCTATCCGTTCTTCATCCAGCAATGTTGATTTAACTTCAGCGCAATCGCAAGTGCAATTTTCAATTTAATTTTCAATTTAATTTTCAATTTAATTTTCGACAAATTCATGTAATTCATCAGTATTATATTGTCATTCGCGTAATAGATCTCTATCAAATAAATTCTTGCCATTCCGTTTATGTGCTGGTAAACATACATGCAACAAAATTTTAGATATTTGAAATAATTGATAGATATTGCATCAGAAACCCTCCCTCTCCTTCTGATTCCGAATCCAACAATCATGTCCACCTTCTTGGTGGAAGAAATACTTATGCCAAATTATATATATATATATATATATATATATATATATATATATATATATATATATATATATATATATATATATATATATATATATATATATATATATATATATATATATATATATATATATATATATATATATATATATATATATATATATATATATATATATATATATATATATATATATATATAGCTAAAAAAAGTTCTTCAGTACACCCCCCCCTCTCCCTTTCCTCGGCTTAGGTACTTCTCACCCTCCCCATCGTGCACAAAAACCACCCCATGACCATTCCCTTAGTGGAAGGAATACTTATGTCAAAATTGAATTCATCGCTAATAATTACATTGAATGAATAGATAAGGATTACTTCAGAAACCTTTACCCCCCCCCCCCCCCCTTTCGTGATCCACTCCCATCAACCATTGCACAGTGGGAAAAAAGTACCAAAAACGCAACTTTACTTAATAGCTCAATAGGAGGCTATGTGAGGTTTTTAAAAATGTATGTTGTTTATGTAAAAATGTCTGGGGAATCGATTGAAGCTATTTAGAATGCCCGGTCGATACGCTATCTAGCTCATTTTACCCCAAATCTCCCTTTTGTTTGAGTTTATTTTCAAGGTTGACCTTATATCTCGGAAAAAAACCTAATGCGTCTTACCAAAGTAAGCATTTATTATGTAAAAAAGTCCAAGGAATCAATTGTTCCTAGTGAAAATGATTGCACTAAACGTGGGACGCGTTATACCCCAATTCTTCCTAAAACTAAAGTTTGCAGTTGAACTTGTCTCTACATGTTGAAAAGTGGTTCAATGCGGCTGATCAAAAGTACTACTTCTAGTAATGTAAAATAGTCCAAGGAATCGAATACAAATAGTTAGAATGACCACACATTACGTGTGAATCCGTTTTACCCTAATTCTTCCCATAACTGTAATTTTCAATTAAACATGGCCTTACATCTTGAATTGTGGCTGAATGCTGTTGATCACAAGTTGTATTTTTCTATATGCAAACTTCTATTCAATTGATTGCGGATAGTCAAAATAACCGTACTAAGCACGTGAACCCGTTTTACCCCAATTCTTTCTGTGACTCAATTTCGTAGTTAGACCTGGCTCTATGTTTCTGAAGAGGCTACACCCAGCTGATCAAGACTAGTGTTTCTTATGTAAAAAAGGCCAAGGAATCTATTGCCGAGCGCAAAATAACCACGTGAAACATGTGAGCCCGTTTTACCCCAATTCTTCGTATAACTCAAGTTCGTAGTTAAACGTGGCTCTACATCTCCGAAAGCAATTGATTACCGCTGATCAAAAGTATTACTTCCTATGTAAAATAGTCAAAGGAATCGAATGCAAATAGTTAGAATGACCACACAATACGTGTGGATCCGTTTTACCCCAATTTTTTATGTAACTAAAGTTTGTAATTAAACCTGGCCCTACGGACCAGAAAGAGACTACATCCAACTGATCAAAACTAGTGTTTCTTATGTAAAAAAGCCAAGGAATCGATTGCTGGTAGGCAAAATAACCACACGAAACATATGAGCCCGTTTTACCCCAATTCTCCGTATAAATCAAGTTAAACTTGGCTCTACGTCTTAGAAAACGATAGATAACGGCTGATCAAAAGTATTACTTCCTATGTAAAATAGTCAAAGGAATCGAATGCGAATAGTTAGAATGACCACACAATACGTGTGAACCCGTTTTACCCCAATTCTTTGTATGACTCAAGTTCGTAGTTAAACCTGTATCTCGAAATACGACTAATTGCGGCTGATTAAAAGTATTGCTTTTTATGTAAATAATCCAATGAATCAAATGTAAATGGATGGAATGAACGTACAATACATGTGTTGCGCAAACTAAGTGTTAGTACATGGATGGGTTGATATGAACTGATTTGTATTTCGATTTGATCAAGGTTGTTATATGTGTACAAGGTTATTAATGTGAAGTGCAACATGTTGATAATTCATTTGGCTATAGTTTTTTTTATATAAAGTAGGCACTATCATAACATCTCCTTTTCCTTGAATTGAAACTCACTACTCTTCTATCTAATCACATACATTTCATAATCGGTAAACTTTTTCGGCGCTTGAACAGTTCTTTGTGGTCTTGAAATCAACTTCTTAGCTGTTGCATGTAACGGCGACTGATGAGTAATTTCTGAGGATTCTTGTATAGGTGGCTGCTCTCTCGGGATGCTGCACGATGCTGGTTTGATCGCAGTGTTATCACGACGGTAATGTTTGTCATCAACATCTACAATTGAAGAACGATCCGTTATTGGTTCAATAACTGTTCCTTTTTTCCACTCCTTGTCCGATGGAGTTAGCTTCACGAAAACCGGTTGTCCGATCGCAAGCTTCGGCAATTCTTTAGTCTTTCGATCGTAGTGTAGCTTAGCTTCTTGTCGATTACGATGTAACTGCTCCTTCACCCCTTCTGTGATTTCCGGTAGATATTTCTTCTCGGCCATCGGTATTCCGAAACGAGTTCGTCTATTTAACAACCGTTGAGCTGGAGAACTTCCGACTTTGTTCGGCGTATTTCGCCATTGCAGGAGAAGTTCCCAAAAGTCTTGCTTGGACTCGTGCGCCTTTCTCAGTAAAGATTTTGCAATTTTTACCGCTGACTCTGCCTTGCCGTTTGCTTGTTGGTGGTATGGTGCCGAGACGGTCTGCTGAAATCCCCAATCTGTTGCAAAGCGACGGAATTCTTCGCTCACGAATTGCACTCCGTTATCCGTGGTGACAATTTGCGGTTTACCGAAACGAGCAAAGTTTCGCTTGCATGCTCGAATTACTGCTGCTGTAGTCAATGACGTCAGCTCGTCAATATCAAAATAATCCGAATAATGATCAACGGTGATTAAATATACTGTTTTTCGTCCATCAAGCTCAATTTCACAAAGATCCATGCTCAATTTCTGATATGAATAGCATGGGATCTGATGAGTCTGCATTGGCTGCATTTGTTGATTAGATGAAAACTTCATGCAGACGTCACATTGCTGAATTTTCTGTCGAAGTTCATAATTGAGGCCAGGCCAAAATACTGTATCTCTTGCTAGTTTCATTGTTGCTTCAATGCCGGAGTGAGATTGATGTAATTTATGTAGTATTACATTGCGCAGCTTACGCGGTACTAAGATTCGGTCACAGCGGTACACCAATCCATTATGCGTACTGAAATCATCTCGATAAGGCCAATACACTTTCACTGAATCCGGTACGTCCACCTTATTAGGCCAACCATCAATTACGTATCGTATGATGGTTTGAATTTCAGGGTCAATTCGCGACTCCAGCTTTACTTGCTCTACACATCCGTCTGCTATTGGGATGTAGTCTATGATGTTGATGTGCTCGATTTCGTAAATGTCGTATATCTCGCGGCTGGTATTGTCACTATCCGCAGTCGCTGCCCTTGAAAGCATATCCGCAATCACAACTTCTTTACCAGGTGTGAAACAAAGTGTAATCTGATACCTTTGTAATCCTAGCAACATACGTTGAATGCGCAGAGGTGCTTCTACTAACGGCTTCCGAAAGATTTTCAATAGGGGTTGGTGGTCTGTTTGGACTGTTACCTGCTTCCCAATGATGTACATTTCGAACTTTCGACATGCGAAGAGAATCGCAAGCGTCTCCTTCTCGATCTGCGCATATTTTCGCTCTGTGCTGCTTAAGGTTTTAGATGCGTAAAGAACGGGTTGTCCATCTTGCAGGAGGACTGCACCTAATCCCACGCTACTGCTATCACATTGGATGACAACGTCTATGGTAGCGAAATATCGTAAAAGAGGAGCTGACTTTACCATAGATTTCAGCTGCTGAAACGCATTCGTTTGTTCTTGACACCAAACCCAGTTTACGTCTTTATTGGTTAAACGACGCAACGGTTCTGCCACTGTTGCCAAGCTTGGAAGATAATTCGTCAGGTAGGTTATCATACCAAGAAATCGCTGAAGAGAAGGTAAGTCTTGTGGAGGAGTCATCGCCAAGATACTGTTGATTTTTTCTGGATCAGCCTTTATGCCGGTTGTTGTCAGCACATGTCCAAAGAATTTTAACTGTTCTTGGCAGAGCTTAATTTTTTCACTGTTTAACTTTACATTTCGTTCCTGCATTCTTTGAAGAAAAGCTTCAAGACATCGATTATGATCCACCATAGCCTCTGCTACGGAATCACCGCAGCCGAAAATCAAAATATCATCAGCCAGCGCGCGCACTCCTCGCAAGCCGTGAATTATTTCTTGGAGTTTTTTTTTTGGAAAATTTCCGGTGCCGGAGAAATTCCGAATGGCATTCGAAGCCATCGATACCTTTCAAAAGGTGTCCAAAATGTCGTTAGTTTAGAACTCTCCTCGTCGAGACAAATTTGCCAAAAACCACATTTAGTATCCATGGTGCTGAATGCCTTAGCATTTGTTAGTTCCGGCAACAGTTCGTTCATTGTGAGCATTTGGTAATGCGGTCTCTTCAGGGCTTTATTGAGAATTATCGGATCGAAGCATACCCGCAACTTGTTATTTCGCTTTACGAGCACCAGATTACTGACCCAGTCGGTGTTTTGTTTTTCCTCAACAATAACGCCTTGCTTTTCCATATCTGCTAACACTTCTTGTAGTTGGTTCCGTAACGTTACAGCTATTCTGCGAGGCTGCTGGACAATTGGCTTGATAGTGTAATCCACTTCCAAATGTACAGTTCCTTCCAACTTCCCAAGGCCTTCAAATACTTTTGGGTATTTGTCGATTATTTGGTTCGCAGCGTGCGTTTGATCCTCTTTGATTGTATTACAAAGTTTAATTAGCTTTAATGCTAGGCAGGTATTTAGCGAAAGAAGTGGAGGTTGTTCAAAATCAACCACATTAAACACGATGTTGTAACGCTTGTTGTTATGCACACATGGTAAAACAGTTCTACCCAGCGACTTTAGAGAAGATCCGCCAAACGCTTTCAAAACTGCACCGTACCGTGGTTTTCCAGCTGCAACTGTTTTGTTTCAAGTATCTTCAGAGCGTTAATACTTCCTATGACATTGCACGATGCACCAGAATCGAGGACGCATTTGACAGCCATCGAACGTTCCTTTACACTGCGAAACTTTATGACAGATTTCAAAACAGAATCCTCGCGTCGTTTGAGGCTATAAAGGTATTGCACCGTACCGACCGATCCGTCGCTGTCGGATTCCCCATCTTTATTCCGATCTTCGTTATTCACCGTCCGTACATTCGCTTTCCGCTGCGAAGGCTTCGCTTGCTGATTGCGTTGTTGTTCCTCTTGCCTCTTCCGGCAAACTGCTGCATAGTGGTTCTTCTGTTTACAGTGATTACATGTTGCACCGCGGGCTGGACATTCCGATAATTTTTTATGGTATCCTCTACCACAGAAAGAGCATTTTCTCGTCGAAACTTGCTTGCTGCCAGTCAATTTATTTATTGTCTGTGCTGACGGTCCAGGTTGAAGCCAATTGTTTCGCACCAAATCCACTTGCGTTGCTTCTTCCAACTGTGGAACTGTGAGATGACCATTTCCGACGTCAGATTTTGCTGTTTCAGGAACTGTTTCTTGAGATTTATGTCAAGCAGTCCCGTGATAATCTTATCGCGTAACATCTCGTCCTCCAGGTTTCCAAAGTTGCATTCTTTCGCGAGTCCACGTGCTTTGTTGATAAAGTTCGTCATGCTCTCCGCTTCGCCGTTTTCATTGGCTGGCTCTTGACGACACTGAGCGAACTCGTACCGTGCTAATTTGACATCCCTGCGGGGTACCATGTATCTGGACAATGATTCCAAACATGCTGCAACCGTGTTGTTCTCTTCCGGCTGTAGAGGCCACAGATTGAAAATTTTTCGTGCTTCCATTCCAAGTGCTGCTTTGAAGGTCGCTACCTTCACTCGTTCATCCCGTAACTCGACACCCGATGCGATGAGATAAATCTCGAATGCATCCTTGAAGTTGTCGACGTTTTCTTTGATGTTTCCGCTTAGCTTGAGGGATTCCGGAAATGCTGCTGTTAATCGCTGGCGCTGCTTGCACAGCTTGCTGGAATCCACCACCTTCACGTTGTTCCGATGTCATTACGGGATAGGTTTTTTTTTGTATTCTTTAACTAATTTTTGCGTTCGAATCGCAACGATATTGTTCTAGAGTTTACACTTGTGGTATAAATAACGTTTTTTACGGAAGGAAACTTTTAAAATTAGAATTGCGCAGTAAATATCCCACTTCTGACACCATGTTGCGCAAACTAAGTGTTAGTACATGGATGGGTTGATATGAACTGATTTGTATTTCGATTTGATCAAGGTTGTTATATGTGTACAAGGTTATTAATGTGAAGTGCAACATGTGGATAATTCATTTGGCTATAGTTTTTTTATATAAAGTAGGCACTATCATAACAACATGCGAATCCATTTTACCCCAATTCTTCCCATAAATCAGGTTTGTAGTTGAACATAGCCTTACATTTTGGCATGTGTCAAATTGCTGTTGGTTAAAAGTAGTATGTTATAAAAAAAGGCCCAGGAATTTAGCGGACGGGCATAGCGTAGTTGGTAAATCGATTGCCTTGTAGGCAGCTCGAATCCCAACCCCGCCCATAGGGTTAGAGATTTTTCCAAAAGAGATATCTCTAACCCGAAAAGAGAGGAATAACCCTAAGGTTAAAACCTCTATAATCAAAATAAAAAAACAAGTCCAAGGAATCGCTTGTTGACAATTAGAATGACCATACGAAAGCATTTTTTCCATTTAACCTCAAATTTAAATATTTCGTTTGACATAACAAAAATAAATCACACATACTTAAGGTAATATTTTTATTTGTCGTTATATCAATAGTCATTCATAATTGCTGCAATCGCTCTCGTCATCACTACCTTCTTCTGTGTCTTCAGATGATTCCAATCCGTGATCAACTTAATAATTTTTCAACCGTTTCTCAAATTCAATGTCGATCTTCTTCGATTTTTTCTGCCATTTGCCAGGAAAGAAAGATACGACATCTTGGCATCTGACCAAGTTAGAACTGATCTCATCATATCGATAAGGTTATCTTCTGCTGAGGTTTTGCGGGCCAAATGTAAGCGAGAAAATTTGTGGCGTTTATGGATCCTTTCGCCTGGTTGCTCATCCACAGAGTTCATCGTATATGGCTGAAATATCGTCAAAATTACTATTTTTCATCAAAATGGTGCTATACTACTTACCAAGCGTTCAATCATGTCCGGTAGATGATCGCATTTATGTAAACAAGGAGGAAAAATTTGCACAGTGGGAAACTCGTCTCTGATCTGCTGTTGAAATGTTGAAATCAATCCTCTAATCTTATCGGAATTTAATTTTTTGACGACAACGCCAGACTACTGATCAGTCGAAGATTGTTCACTGGCCCTGCATTGACACCAATTATCTCAGAAAATTTCATAGGGTCTGCAAGAAGGCGTCTTGCCATATTTCCATTATTGGAGCTTCCACTGCCAGCTATTTTGGGCCTGTTAATATTCATCCCAAAATATTTTTCTAGTTCATCTGCCATTCTACGGACTTCTGCTTTAACCAAGGGGTGGCTGAATGGCAGATTGCCAGAGACAGCCTTCCTAGCAGCATGTCTTATCATCCATTCTACCGCGTTAAACCTTGCATGAAAGAAAGACGGCCCGGCCCAATCTGCTAATTTGTTTTGTCAAAGTATAGCGGACATATTTTAGTGTTTTAGTGTTTCAAAAACGCTTTTAATCCACCTAACAGTGTGATGAGACATTTCTTATAACTCTTATCACTCTCTTCGGATATTATATCGTTTGAGAACATTTAGATCTTGATGCTTCGCGATGTTTTTGATAACACATACTACATGGGATAGTGGCAGGACTCAGAGAATCGCTCAAATCAGCACAGGACAACATCAGTGTTAGAAATCTCAAACCAAATCAATGGGAAAGCGAAAAATGGCCCATAAAATAGACATACCAACGAATTATTGTTAATGCTCTGTTAATAAAATATCTAAATTGTGGTGGGAAAACTGAATTTTCCTAAAGGGGTTATATATTGTACTGAGCCAAAAAAATCGATTTTTTTGCAATCGATTTGAAGTTTATACTTTACTCAAATTTCCAACGCGACTGAGAACTAAGAAATCAACGCTTTTTCTTGAAAACTACTAGCAGTGACACCATTCAAAGAAAATCAACAGTGAATATTTCCAGACTTGGTTTTATTTCCTATTTAAGAACTATTGTGTTTTATATTCTAGATTGCATGATTCAGTGATCGAAACCCAAAACTTCATAAAGTATTTGAAATTATTAAATTAAAATTTGTTTTTGCTATTGAAATTGACAAAATGATAGAATCGCCTTTTTGCGGATTGTTTACTTTTTCGGTCAGCATTGAAGTATCGCCCTTACGGTTTTTTACAATAACTACCGGTCTACACCACAGATTTCGTCCGTGTTTTTTCAATAGCGATCATTGTTACTATTTACAGCTGGTATCAGCTTGAAAATCCTAAAAAATACGAAAAAACAGTTTCGCCTCTAAACTGCTAGCAAAAAAGTATCGCCCTGATTGTTTGCATGGAGCGTGGAGGGCGAAACTTTAAATACACAAACAAAAATACAGTTTCGCCCGTTGTATTTTTTGCTGTAGTTTAAGAAAGCAAAATCGTAGAATTCAAATTTTTAGGTTAATTTGTTGCGTTTCAAAGCCCTCATTCGCATGTATGAAAAAACCTTATGTTTATATTTGTAAGTATCGCCCTTTTCACAAAAAAGCGTTGAAATGGAATCGCAGATCCTGATATCACGCCATCTCTGAAGTGCATGCGTGCATAGTTCCAAATTTTACTTCGACATCGACTATTTCTAAAGGTGACTTCCCAGTAGTATCCTTGATTTGAATTATTGTCGCTAATCCTAATGCCAATGAACAAATAAAAACCTCTCGAAAACGAACCGAATCATCATCATTACTGGAATTTTCATTTTCACGAAACTTTTCGATAACCTTCCGTCACTTGCGTTAATGCACTGGGTGCACAGTGCTCTGAAAACCTAGCGAAATCGTCTTAGGGCACCAGCGGGTCTAATTCAGAGCTATCTGCGCGGCGAGTTAAATCTGTAAAGAATACTAAAAATTAATTTCTCTTCTATCATTTTCAGTTCAGCAATTCGAGAGATCGTGCTCACAGCAAGCCATGAAAAATAGACTACGTTGTGAAGCGATGGTCACTATTTATTAAAAAATCACGGTTAAATAAAAAATTAAACTATTAAAAAATTTCAAATAGTTTATAATTTTCACAAACTTATTAGGAAAAATTGTTTAATAAGCTTACGTAATATTGTGTAGGAAAAACCTGTTTTAATCCACCTAGCGGTGCAATTGTGCCTTTCTCATTTCTCTAAACTATGGCACGGAGGCTTTTTATGTTCAACATAATTGTGGAAATCTCCATTACATTCTTAGTACACTTTGCACTTATACACAATGGCATGCCAGCCACGAACTTGATGAGCTACGTGTCGACGGTGAAACACTTGAAACAAAAAAATATCATACTCCATTAGCCTAATCATCATTAGATCAATGTTATCTGCTTGCTAACTCATTTTGTCATGCGGGGCTGGGTATGTGAAGAGGGCGAAAGTCCCATGAACGAACGACTCCCCAGCTTAAATTGGTATGCTTTGTGATACAGTGGTGGTTTAAAGATGATGGGGTTGAAAGGGAGGGGTATGAGGGCTGGATGGGGTGGTGGTCTGAGGGGTGATTTAAGGAGATTTTTAAAGGAGGGGCGCGAACAGTAGAGGGGGGGGGTGTAATCCCTCTCCGTAAACCATCAACTACGCCCCTGTTAAAATCCAGAAACCCTAAACGAGTCGAAAAAAAATTTAGGTTGACATTTTTCAGAGTGATTGCATAACCTTTCTATATGAGAAAGGCAAAAATGTGCCAAAATCCAAAAAAGTGAATCGTAGTCAAATTTTTTTTTCGAGTTTGCATCAAATCTCGACGTTTCATGCACCTTGAACACATTTAGCATCAAAAATAAAAATTCTATTTTTAATTTTTCCTATAGTTTATATGAGAAATTTCTGTGTGGCCGCACTCTGAAACCCGTAATTCCGGAACCAGTATTCCGATCGATCCAAAATTCAATAGCAGCCGATGGGAAGGTTGCACCTTTCATTTGAGACTAAGTTTGGGCAAATCGGTCCAGCCATCTCTGAGAAAAATGAGTGACATTATTTGACACATACGCACATACATACACACACACACATACACACACACATACATACATACATACACACACACATACAGACTTTTTCCGATCTCGACGAACTGAGTCGAATGGGATATGACACTCGGCCCTCCGGGCCGGGATTAGGTTGACGTTTTTCAGAGTGATTGCATAACCTTTCTATATGAGAAAGGCAAAAATGTGCCAAAATCCAAAAAAGTGAATCGTAGTCAAATTTTTTTTTCGAGTTTGCATCGAATCTCGACGTTTCATGCACTGTTAAAAATCCGGTACATTCACCCTACAACGTGATTCTCGTCTCTTCGCAGCCGCGCTCGTCTACCCGTGCAACAGTGCGATCCTCTCTGAGTCGCTATCCCGATAGATCATACTCTCCCAGTCTGGCATCTGATCTACCCATAGCTAATGGACAGATGAAATTAAACTTCCTACGTGCGCGCAATCCGTTTGTATTTACCTCCGTTCGATGCTAACAAAGCAAGTTATTTTGAAACGTCTGGAATTGTTCTGGGAATAAACGGCGGTGAAAGTGGATCTAGTGCAGCACAGTTTCTAATCCGAAATCCGGTGAAACATTTTGGTCCTTCGAACCGGATCTCGGAGACGATTGAACCGAGTAAAAGATCAGTGACAAGTGGTAACAAATTCTCGAAAAGTTGAGCTGAAATCTAAGAAATAAACACACTAGATCAGTGACATGCTACTAGCGGACGTCGTCCCCGCAATACAGACAGTGTGGTTATTGCTGTTGCTGTTTTGATTGTCTTCAGTGTGCCCGAGTAGCTCGAATTTGTTAGTGTCTAAAGTTTTTCGACCGCGTTTGCTGGACTGCAACTAACATTCTCGTGCGACCGCCCTGCGAATTGTTTCGGACAAACAGAAACACCAGCTTTAATTCATCGCGATTTCGATACTGGGGAAGTGCTTGCATGCCTGCTGCATGATATCACTGATTTGATATTGTGGCAATAAAGTGAAGTTTCGGGCCCGCGCGTTTCGAAGAGTGAATAGTCTTGAATTTCTTGACTGTAGTCATTTCTGTTGCTTGTTTTTTGTTTGCCTTCCCTCGTTACTGTGTTACGTTACATTGAATGCAGTGCCATTGACTTGGTGGATCATTGTTGTGGATTTCTAATATGGTAACAGAGCTGCGTGACCTGAAGAAGCAGGAGCGAAACATTCGGAAGACTTTCGATGCCATTCAACAGTTTTTGGTTAATTTTGACGAGGAAAGGCATGCGGATCAGCTAGTAATTCGTCTGCAGCGGTTGGAAGTTGCATTCGGTGAGTTTCACGTGGTTAGAAGAAAAATTGAGTTGCTAACAGACGACGTCCTGGATTTAGCAGATACGAAGGAATCAGAAGAAGAACGAAACGAACGACTGGAATCGTTAGCCCAGGCTAGAGACGATGAGAATGCACAGATAATTATGGAGATGGAAGATCAGTACTGTGTTCTGAAGAGTGCGCTTGCTCGTTGGAAGAATGATATTTTTGGAGATGTAAGAGCCGCCAATCACTCAATAACGCAAACTCCATCTGCTGGTATTTCCAGGGTAAAGCTACCGGAGATTCGCTTGCCGTCCTTCAGTGGCAACATTAAGGAGTGGGTTACCTTTCGTGACACGTTCAGGAGTCTGATTCACGACAACTTACAGTTGACTACCATGGACAGATTCACCTACCTCAAGTCATCGCTTACTGGAGAAGCGCTGCAGGAGATTAATTCGGTTGAAATGTCAGCCGTGAACTACGATGTGGCCTGGTGCATGTTGGAAAAACGTTACGAGAACACAAAACTTATAGTCAAGGCCCATTTGGATTCCTTATTTGCAGTAGAGGCTATGAAGAAAGAAAGCTATGAAGCACTGAACAAACTGATTGGAGACTTTGAAAAGAATCTTCTGATGCTGGACAAGGTGGGAGAAAACACGTCCAGTTGGAGTACCATACTGGTCTATATGATCTGCTCTCGCCTGGATGCCTGTACGTTGCGCCATTGGGAGACACACCATAACTCGAAGGATGTACCCAGTTTCCAAAATCTGATGATCTACCTGCGAAACCATTGTTCAATTCTACAATCCATTTCACCCGCTCAATCATCATCAGTTGACGAAACGAGAGCTAGAGTAGGAGTTAGTCATTCCGTAACCCAATCTTTTGCTCAATGTCTATTTTGTGGCGAAGACTATCACTCCGCTTTTCGGTGCAAAAGGTTTTTGAGGATGGATGTGGTTGAACGCAGTGAGCTGGTAAAAGGCCTCAATCTGTGTCTGAATTGTCTGTCATCGGGACACTATGCTCATATCTGCACTAGAGGTACGTGTCATCACTGTCCAGGAAAACATCATTCGTTGCTACACCCGGAATCGTCGGTACCATTAAGCTCGGAACTTCAATCCTCCGTCCCACAATCGCATAGCACGCCCACTGCATCCAACCAGCAGCAACCATATAACCGACCATTGAGGCAATGCCAATCAGCACATGCTAGTACAGTTCAAGCATCTACACAATCTGTCCCCGCGAGATACCCGCAAAACACGTCCGCTCAACCGCTACCCACCACAAGCCAATCATGCGCAAACTACAACACCGTAGCCCTTCCTGCCAGTGCACGAGCACTTACACATGATGTTCTTCTATCTACCGCCATCGTTCAGGTCCAAGATCAATACGGCAATACAAGACTAGCTAGAGCACTACTAGACTCGTGTTCCCAGTTCTGCTTTATGACGAAGAACTTTTGTCAGAAGCTGAATTTCCGGTATACTCCAAGAAAACTGTCAGTTCAAGGTATTGGAGGTTCAACAGTCGCTTCACGAAAGTCGGTGCATGCAATCATTCGTCCACGAATACCGACGATCTCATCGTTCACCGAAGACATGGAATTTTACGTTCTCCCGGAGCTGACAACGAAACTACCAGCTCGAAGTGTCAGCACTACTCAGTGGAGATTTCCCGGAGATATCATCCTTGCTGATCCACAGTTCTGTGAACCGAGACACATCGATCTAATTATTGGGGCCGAGCATTTTTTCGATTTACTGTCGGAAGGTCGAACCAGCATTCCAGCAGAAGGGCCTACATTACAAAATACGGCTTTTGGTTGGATTGCTTCTGGGCGAGTTTTATATCCTCAAACCTGTAAACAGCAAGCAGTTTCTTTGTTCTGTTCCAAATCAGTTGATTACAAGAGTACACACAAGGCTCTGTCTCTGTGTCCGGTATATCGGAGCTTTCCCACAGACTTATAGAAGGCCGAACCCTTGTGCACAAATTCTCGCGAGTTGGCGGCCGGCTGCTGCATATCGCAATGTCGTTATGCGAAGGATAAGAGCCTTTCTCGCCGCTTACTGGATGCTATCAATTAGTATTGAGATCCATATCTGAACCTATCCGTCCATCTATCCAACCTGCTAGGATATAACAAGAGGTCAGCTGTAACAACTGTCAACTCTATTTTCAACATCCACCATCTATCCGCGGTAATCGTCAACAGCAAAAACTAAGGACTCTGACGAAGGTCAACGACCGTTCTGTTAACAACAGAAGATTCAAAATTCAACAAAACAGAAACAACTAGTCATCATTCCATCAAAATCATGCACTCCAAGTTGAAACCTTCGATAAAGGTCGATCAACTGCACTGTTGGTCTTAATGAATAATCCAACCACCGCAGTACCAGTGCCGATCAGCATGCATAAGTGAGCGGAATGAGATGGAAGGACTGAAACTGTAGTCGATTGAAATCGAGGAGATTTCAAGGCGGCCGGTATGTTAAAAATCCGGTACATTCACCCTACAACGTGATTCTCGTCTCTTCGCAGCCGTGCTCGTCTACCCGTGCAACAGTGCGATCCTCTCTGAGTCGCTATCCCGATAGATCATACTCTCCCAGTCTGGCATCTGATCTACCCATAGCTAATGGACAGATGAAATTAAACTTCCTACGTGCGCGCAATCCGTTTGTATTTACCTCCGTTCGATGCTAACAAAGCAAGTTATTTTGAAACGTCTGGAATTGTTCTGGGAATAAACGGCGGTGAAAGTGGATCTAGTGCAGCACAGTTTCTAATCCGAAATCCGGTGAAACATGCACCTTGAACACATTTAGCATCAAAAATAAAAATTCAGTTTTTAATTTTTCCTATAGTTTATATGAGAAATTTCTGTGTGGCCGCACTCTGAAACCCGTAATTCCGGAACCAGAATTCCGATCGATCCAAAATTCAATTGCAGCCGATGGGAAGGTTGCACTGAGACTAAGCTTGGGCAAATCGGTCCAGCCATCTCTGAGAAAAATGAGTGACATTATTTGACACATACGCACATACATACACACACACATACACACACATACACACACACATACATACATACACACACACACATACAGACTTTTTCCGATCTCGACGAACTGAGTCGAATGGGATATGACACTCGGCCCTCCGGGCCGGGATTAGGTTGACGTTTTTCAGAGTGATTGCATAACCTTTCTATATGAGAAAGGCAAAAATGTGCCAAAATCCAAAAAAGTGAATCGTAGTCAAATTTTTTTTTTCGAGTTTGCATCGAATCTCGACGTTTCATGCACCTTGAACACATTTAGCATCAAAAATAAAAATTCAGTTTTTAATTTTTCCTATAGTTTATATGAGAAATTTCTGTGTGGCCGCACTCTGAAACCCGTAATTCCGGAACCAGAATTCCGATCGATCCAAAATTCAATAGCAGCCGATGGGAAGGTTGCACTGAGACTAAGCTTGGGCAAATCGGTCCAGCCATCTCTGAGAAAAATGAGTAACATTATTTGACACATACGCACATACATACACACACACATACACACACATACACACACACATACACACACACACATACATACATACACACACACATACAGACTTTTTCCGATCTCGACGAACTGAGTCGAATGGGATATGACACTCGGCCCTCCGGGCCGGGATTAGGTTGACGTTTTTCAGAGTGATTGCATAACCTTTCTATATGAGAAAGGCAAAAATGTGCCAAAATCCAAAAAAGTGAATCGTAGTCAAATTTTTTTTTCGAGTTTGCATCGAATCTCGACGTTTCATGCACCTTGAACACATTTAGCATCAAAAATAAAAATTCAGTTTTTAATTTTTCCTATAGTTTATATGAGAAATTTCTGTGTGGCCGCACTCTGAAACCCGTAATTCCGGAACCAGAATTCCGATCGATCCAAAATTCAATAGCAGCCGATGGGAAGGTTGCACTTTTCATTTGAGACTAAGTTTGGGCAAATCGGTCCAGCCATCTCTGAGAAAAATGAGTGACATTATTTGACACATACGCACATACATACACACACACACACACACATACACACACATACATACATACACACACACATACAGACTTTTTCCGATCTCGACGAACTGAGTCGAATGGGATATGACACTCGGCCCTCCGGGCCGGGATTAGGTTGACGTTTTTCAGAGTGATTGCATAACCTTTCTATATGAGAAAGGCAAAAATGTGCCAAAATCCAAAAAAGTGAATCTCAGTCAAATTTTTTTTTCGAGTTTGCATCGAATCTCGACGTTTCATGCACCTTGAACACATTTAGCATCAAAAATAAAAATTCAGTTTTTAATTTTTCCTATAGTTTATATGAGAAATTTCTGTGTGGCCGCACTCTGAAACCCGTAATTCCGGAACCAGAATTCCGATCGATCCAAAATTCAATAGCAGCCGATGGGAAGGTTGCACTTTTCATTTGAGACTAAGTTTGGGCAAATCGGTCCAGCCATCTCTGAGAAAAATGAGTGACATTATTTGACACATACGCACATACATACACACACACATACACACACATACACACACACATACATACATACACACACACATACAGACTTTTTCCGATCTCGACGAACTGAGTCGAATGGGATATGACACTCGGCCCTCCGGGCCGGGATTAGGTTGACGTTTTTCAGAGTGATTGCATAACCTTTCTATATGAGAAAGGCAAAAAGCTGAAAGTTTCAGTATTTTCTCTATCTGCAACATATAAACCCTTAAGTATACCAATTAATTGGTATACGAATTGGAATAAGTTGGCCAAATTTTGGAAGAAGTCTATAAAATAACCCCTTGAAAGCTACCTAAAAATTGTTGTAGTTCGATGCAATAAAAAAATCCCCAAAAATGAAATGTACCTATTAATGTGAAATAATACATACAATAAAGAATAATACATACAATAAAGACCCATTTTTATCTATCTCATGGTGTATTTTAGGCTGACAAAATGGAGACATTGACTAAATCGGGCAATTTTTTTTCTTTATAATAAACTGAAGCTGTTAAAATATTCTTCCCGTCCCTTGATGTAGTCTGATAACTATTTCTGATTATGATGAACTTTTTATTTTTACATATTTCCATCTTCATGATAAGGAAAACATGCGCAAGAAAGGATTTACTCCAATTCAGTCTTGTTCGTCTGCTAGAGCCCATCAAACATATGTTCATATTTGGCTGATAAAATCGGGGTTTCAATGTATTATAACAGATATTCAGCATTCGAAGAAGTTTCTTGTGAACGAGTGTAGAACGACTATGTTTCTACTTGCTTGCCAGAAATTCGGTTTGGTGAAAATCGATCATACTGTCCAAACGGCATAATTCCGAAACCGTAATTTTTGAAGTTTTAAAATTATGCAGAGTTATTTTTCAGAAAATATTAACAGAGTTCGTATTGTCTTTAGCGAATTTGTTGAGACTTTATTATAATCATGAATATTAACCTGAGAAAATTCACCATAAATACTTCTTGGACGATATACCGTCAAAATTATTTTATCAAATGATGCGCTGTTTAACGTTTGTAAAACTCATTGAAGATACTAAACCTCCGAAATTGGCGGTTTCAAAATGATACTATCTTGACCTTAAATTACTGTTTTTAAACATTTGACCTATACATATAATTGGTCATACAACAAAAATCAAATGCTCATCAAAATCGATCAGAACCTGCTAGAGTCAAATGGAAATTGTCATTTTTCATAAATTTCTCTCTACATTCGGCAAGTGTTATCCTCGTTATTAATCATATTACGTTTTCGTCTCAACTCGACGCATTCCAAAAAAAACCTGTTTTAGGTGGGTGCAATTGTGCTTTTCTCATTTGTCCAGACTACGAGTCCATAGCTGGTTATGTTCAATACAATGGTGGAAATGAATATTACATGTTCAGTACGATTGCACACACATACAACGGATCGACAGCCACGATCTTGAGATACTATGTGATACTGAAACATCGCTTGAAACCAGCGGCGGATCATGGAGAAAGATCCGGAAGGTCCAGGCCCTGCCGAACATTTTCAACTTGTTAAGAAATTTTAAACTAGTTTTAATTTCAAAGTAGCAACCCCTCACTGCATACTCCCTCCGGGCCGGTATGATTGACGATTTTTAGAGTGATTGCATAACCTTTCTATATTAGAAAGACAAAAATGTACCAAAGTCCAAAAAAAGTCAATTTTTGTTAAACATCTCAATGTTTCATGCATTTTAAAGTCATTTGGCATCAAAAATACAAATTTGATTTTGAAATTTTTCATTTCATTTGTGCAAATCGATCCAGCCATCTCTGATTAACAAAGGTCACATTTTTTTTCCACATATACACATACACACACATACATACACACACAGACATTTTCCGATCTCGACGAACTCAGTCGATTGGCATATGACACTTGGCCCTCCGGGTCGGGATTAGATTGACGAATTTTAGAGTGAATGAGAAAAGCAAAAACATTTTTAGTAAATGTTGAAAGTTATGCATTTTTTTTTTGGTGAGCAGTTCTATGTTTCATAGACATTAAATCAATTTTAACTTCGCTTCCTATTAACTAAAGACCCTTATTACAGTACATTTCTACAAAAACGAGCACAATTTGAAAGTAAATCTGAGGATTATGATTGATTACAGAACTCTAGAATTTTCTATTGGAATGTTTCCAGGCAGGAATTTGATATTGATGCAATTAGACA